>NW_027206179.1:30263262-30515762 GCF_024711535.1 Dipodomys merriami | reverse complement strand
CCCTTATTGAAGATTAGATGGTAATAGGTCTGTGGGTTCATTTCTGGGTTTTCAATTCTATTCCATTTGTCCTGAGGTCTGTTCTTGTGCCAGTACCAAGCTGTTTTGATTACTGTGGTTTTGTAGTAGAGATTGAAATTTGGTATTGATATTCCTCCAGCACTGTTCTTTCTGTTGAGGATCTGTTGAGGATGTTGATCCTTCTAATTCAGGAGTATGGGAGGTTTCCACTTTCTAAGTTCTGTTTTGATTTCCTTTTTCAGGTTTTTAAAGTTTTCATCATAGAGGTCCTTCACTTCTTTGGTTAAGTTAAATCCTAGGTCTTTTATTTTTTGTAGGGCTATTACAAATGGAGTTGCTTTCCTGATTTCAGCCATGCTTTTCTCATTGATGGCGTACAGAGAAGTCATTGATTTTTGAGGGTTAATTTATACCTTGCTACTTTGCCAAAGTTTTGAATCAGCTTGAATAATTTGGGAGTGGAGTCTATGGGATTCTTTAAGTACAAAATCATGTCATCTGCAAAGAGGGAAAGTTTTACTACATCTTTCCCTATTTGGATCCCTTTTATGTTTGCATCTTGTCTTATTGCTGTAGCTAGGCATTCTAATACTAAATTGAAGAGAAGTGGAAAGATTGGGCATCCTTGTCTCGTTCCTGAGTTAAGAGGAAATGGCTTTAGTTTTTCACCATTAAGTATAATGCTGGCTGTAGGTTTGTCATATACAGCCTTTATCCTATTGAGGAATCTTCCCTGGATTCCTAATTTTTACAGAACCTTTATCATAAAGGGGTGTTGGGTCTTGTCAAATGCTTTTACTGCATCTATTGAGATAACCATATCCTTGCTCTTGTTGATGTGATGAATTATATTAATTGATTTGTGTATATTGAACCAGCTTTTTGCATCAATGTTCATCAAAGAAATGGGTCTTTAGTTCTCTTTCTTTGATAAGTCCCTGCCAGATTTTGGGATGAAGGTTATAATGGATTCATAGAATGAGTTTAGTAGTGAACTTTCTCTTTCAATTTCATTGAAAAGGTGGAAGATTATTGGTGTGAGCTCTGCTTTGAAGGCCTTGTAGAATTCCGCTGTAAATCTATCTGGTCCTGGGGAGGTCTCTTATTGCTGTTTCTATTTCAATGCTTGATATGGGCCCGTTAAGATGGCTTAATTCATTTTGGTTTAGTTTCAGCATGTCGATATTTGCTAGGAAAAGGTCCATTTCTACCAAGTTCTCAAACTTATTAGCATAAAGGTTTGAGAAGTATTCCCTTATACTGTTCTGAACCTTCGTTTTTTATGTGGTTATGTTTCCATTCTCATCTCTGAGTTTATTTATTTGGGTATGTTCTCTTCTGTCCCGACCATCAGGACTTCAACGAGGGCAATGAACCTAAGCGAGAAGGAATGAAGGGACAAGAGACAGGAAGAATGACAGCAAGACAAGGATTCTGATCAAGCTGCCAAATTTTATTTTTCACACAGGGGTATTTATATGCTTGGAATAAGGAAGCTTTTTCATTGGCCGTAGCAGCTGCAGGATGTTTGCTTAGGGCTGTGTGAAAAGGTGGTCCTTAGCAGCTACCTGGTGTTTGTTTGGGGTAGGATGAAAGGACCGGATTCAGTAAACAGCCTGGAGATATTCCAGCAAGATAGTCAAGCTTAGGGCTCCTGACACTCTTCTTTTTCTGATAAGATTTGCTAAGTGTCTGTCAATTTTGTTAATATTTTCAAAGAACCAACTCTTTGTTTTGTTGACTCTTTCTATGTTATTTTTAGATTCTAATTTGTTTAATTCTGATTTAATTTTAATTATTTCTTTCCATGTACTGGATTGGGGTTTAGCTTGCTGCTCTTTTTCAAGGAGGTTGAGATTTCTCATTAAATTGTTGATTTCAGATCTCTCCAATTTGTTGATGTAGGAACTCAGAGCTACTCTGAGTACTGTCTTTGCTATGCCCCAGAGGAAGTGGTAATATGTATGTTCATTTTTGTTGAATTCCTTTCTAATCTCTTCCATGATCTACTGGTGATTCAATAGTATGTTGTTCAGCCTCCATGTGTTACAGGACTTTCTTTGGTGGGTTTTGTTGTTGAGTTCTAATTTTATTCCCTTGTGGTCTGAGAGAATGCAAGGTATAACTTCAATGTTTCTGAATTTGGACAAGTTTGCTTTGTGTCCTAAAATGTGTTCTATTTTGGAAAATGTTCCATGTGCTGCTGAGAAAAGCGTGTATTCTGATGCTGCTGGGGGAAATATTTGGTAGATGTCTGTTAAATCTAGTTGATCTAGGCAGTTGTGATATGTGGTTTCTCTGTTGATTTTTTGCCAAGTTGATCTATCTAGTGGGGATAGTGGTATGTTAAAAGAACCCAACAATCGATGTCTTTGGATTTATGTAAGCTTTGAGGGAAAGTAGTATTTCTTTGATAAATTTGGATGCTCCGTTGTTTGGCAAATAGAGATTCACAATTGTAATATCCTCCTGAAAGCCATATCCCTTAATTAGTGTGTAGCGATCTTCTTGATCTCTTCTCACTAATTTTAATATGAAGTCTATTTTATCAGACTTGAAGATTTCAACTCCCACCTGTTTATGGTGGCCGTTTGCTTGCTAGATTTTGTTCAAGTCTTTCACTTGCAAAATCTGTTTTTGTTTTTTGTTTTTCTTATGGGCAAGGTGTGACTCCTAAAGGTAGCAGATAGTTGGATCTTACTTTTTAATCCAACCAGACAGTTTATGTCGCTTAATTGGAGAGTTAAGGCTATTAATATTGAGGGTTAGGACTGAGAGGTGTTTGGTAGTTCCTGACATGTTATCCACCTTCTTGGGGGCTACAACAACTGGGTTCTTCCTGTGGTTTTTGGATTCTCAGTTTGGGTGCGGTTTCTTGACCTTTATTGTGGTTTTTTTATGTGTAGGACATCTTTAATTATATTTTGTATGACTGTTTCACTTTTTCTTTGCTATGGAAGCTTTTTATTTGACTTTCTGTTATGAAGGAGAGTTTAGCTGGGTACAGTATTCTTGGTTGATAGTTGTTTGTCTTTAGGGTATGGCATATATCATTCTAGGCTCTTCATGCTTTAATTGTCTCTGCTGAGAAATCTGAGGTGATCAGGACCAATGGAATAGAATTGAAAACCCAGAAATGAACCTACAGACTTATAGCCATCTAATCTTCGATAAGGGAGCTAAAACAATAGAATGGAAGAAAGACAACCTCTTCAGTAAATGGTGCTGGCAAAATTGGTTAACTACATGTAGAAAACTTAAGCTAGATCCTTATATATCACCCTGCACCAGAATCAACTCCAAATTGATCAAAGACCTTGAACTCAAAGCAGACACTCTGAAAATATTACAGGATGGAATAGGAGAAACCCTAGGTCTCCTTGGCTCAGGCCGAAATTTTCTGAATAGAGACCCGGAAACAGAACAAATCAAAGAAAGGTTGGACAAATGGGATTCCATAAAGTTGCAGAGCTTCTGTAGGACAAATGATATAGCTAGCAAGATCAATAGAAAGCCCACGGATTGGGAGAAGATCTTTACTAGCCATACAACGGACAAGGGTCTCATATCTAAAATATACTTGGAACTCAAAAAATTAAACCCCCCAACAACAACTCCTCAAAGAAACAACTGTCCAATAAATAAGTTTTTATTTGACTTTCTGTTATGAAGGAGAGTTTAGCTGGGTACAGTATTCTTGGTTGACAGTTGTTTGTCTTTAGGGCATGGCATATATCATTCTAGGCTCTTTGTGCTTTCTTCTCTGAAGAAGAAAGAAGGATGGCCAATAGACACATGAAGAATTGTTCAACATCCCTAGCCATAAAAGAAATGCAAATCAAAACAACATTGAGATATCACCTCACTCCAGTTAGAGCGGCAAAAATCAAGAACTCTAAGAACAACAGATGCTGGAGGGGATGTGGACAGAAAGGATCCTTACTTCATTGTTGGTGGGAATGTAAACTTGTTCAACCACTTTGGAAAGCAGTATGGAGGTTCCTCAAAAGACTTCACATAGAACTCCCCTATGACCCAGCAATCCCACTTTTGGGCATTTACCCAAATGTTTACAAACAAGACCACACTAAAGCTACCAGCACAACTATGTTTATTGCAGCATTATTTACCATAGCTAAGATATGGAACCAACCCATCTGTCCCTCAGTAGATGAATGGATCAAGAAAATGTGGTATATATACACAATGGAATTCTATGCCTCCATCAGAAAGAATGACATTGCCCCATTTGTTAGGAAATGGAAAAACTTGGAAAAAATTATATTAAGTGAAGTAAGCCAGGCCCAAAGAAACCTAGGCCCCATGGTTTCCCTTATTTGTAATATCTAGTATATGTATGAGTCAAGCGGAAAAGGTCAGATAATGTGATGTCAGGAAAATGAACCCTTAGATGTGTATTTTAATGTTTTTTTCTTTCATGTATGTGTTTCTAATGCATTTATAAGATTATCTCTTTGTTCCTTTGTATGTCCCTCCCCCACAGTATAACCCCTGCTTTCACTATATTTGATGTCAGTATAACTTGTAGAGGAGATGGGGAAAAACCATTTGTTTAAGGATACAGGTGGACCTGTTGCAACAATGAGAAGTACAAGTTGTCATGTCCAAAACGAGCTTTACAACGTTTTTGCGGGGGGAGGGGGGGGGAGGAAGCGGGAAAAGGAGAAGGATTGGGATTGGGGTGAGGGGGGAGGCTGGGAAGGGATGTGAAGGGTAAACAAAGGAGGAGGCTGCAATGCTTGGTAAGAAATGTACGCATTATCCTGCCCATGTAATTGTAACTCCTCTGTACAGTATGTTCACAAATAAAATTAAATTAAATTAAAAAAAAAGAAATCTGAGGTGATTCTAATTGGTTTCCCTTTATAGGTGATTGAGCTTTTCTCCTTGACAGGTTTAAGGATCTTTTCCTTGGTCTGAATTGATCTTGTTTGGATTATAATGTGAGGGTGGGATGTCCTGTTCTGTTCTGCTGTATTTGGGGTTCTAAAAGCTTCTTGAATCTGAATAGGCCTATATTTTTTCATGTTTGGGAAGTTTTCTGCTAGAATCCTGTTAAATAAATTTCCTTGACAATTAACTTCTGTCTCTAGGTGCTCCTCTACACCCATTATCCTCAGATTAGGCCTTTTGAGGTGTCTTCTAAAATTTTGAATTTTGAATAGATCTATCATATTTCTTGGATTTGTCTTGGATAGTTTTATGTTCTTTCTCTATAATTTCTTGGCTGTTTTCAATTCCCGATATTCAATCTTCTTCATGGTCTTACCTACTGTCAAGACTTTCTACTTTGTTTTTTATTTCTTTTCCTTCTAATTGGTCATCTTTGATGGCTTCAAATTCTTTGTTGGAGCTTTGTTTTAGATCTTGTATGAACTTCTTTACTTCCTTAATTTGGTGTTCAGTGTTTATTCTCAAATTACTTAGTTGGTTGGTTATGGTTTCCTTGGACTCCCATTCCTTCTGTTGGACTCCATTCAGCATTCCCTTTGTGGTCTCCATTAATTCTTTCAGCTGTCTGTTTATGGATTCCATGATTGCCTTTATTGATCTTTGTCTATTTTCATCCCACTCTCGCAATTCCTGTATTACTCTTTGATTAGCTTCCTCACGTTCATGCAATTCCTGTAGTTCTCTTTGACTGTTCTTAGCCTGCTGGTCTCAACCTGCACACGCAATTCCTGTAATAATCTTTGAGTAGCTTCCTGAAGCTCATGAGATTCCTGTAATAATCTTTGGTTTGCCTCCTCTTGCTCCCTATCATGCTCACAAAGTCCTTTGCAGGTTTTCAATCTTTTCATTCACTATGTTTACCCGTAATATTTGTAGAGCTTTTTGGAAACTCTCCTCTGGATTATTCATTAACTGTTCTGTCATCTGATTATCATGAGTGAGAGTTGAATTACCCAGACTTGCTATTTTTTCTCATGTTTTTCCACCTTTCTCTGCCCATTTACTATGAAAGTAACACTAATTTTGTGCTATTTTTAGTCAAGTATTAACCAGAGTCCTATTGTTGCACAGACAAAAAGGCTGCGGATACAATCTGGTTCAACAGATACAATCTATTCAACATCAAACAACTATGTATTAATGAGCTAAGAACTGCAAAGAATTTGGCAAACCAGAAATTATTAGGTTTAAGGAGAAATATGGGGAAGAATAGGGTTAGAGGGATGTTGAGAGGTAAAAAGAGAGTGAATTTAACCAAGTCCTAATCTCAGAGAGGGAAATGAATTGGACAGAATGATAGGAGAAAGATTTAAAAAAGAAAAAAAAATGGAAAAACACAAATTTAAATTTAAAAAGTGAAACACAAAAATTATGTAAGTAGAAAGAACTGACTGAGAGAAGAAAAAGATAGGATGAGAGGAGGGGAGGGATAGAAAGGAGACATGAAAATCTAAAAAATAAAAATTCTTAAAATTAGTTACTTGAACATTATATAGGTATAAAGAGATAATACTGTTGTTAAAGTAGTTAAGCCTAAAAGGTTGTGAATTGAGTAACAAATTTCTGGATTAAATATGTACACAATGGGGGATAAGGGCTAATAATATAAATGACAGGTATATATCTGGGGATGAGAAGAACAGCAATTATGTCATGCAAAAAAGAAAGAAAGAGAAAAAATGAAAAGAATTTTAAAAAGGACCAAAAAATCAAAAGAGATTTAAAAAGATTTTTTTTTAAAGGCACACACACATATACACCTAAAATAAAAATTATGGGAGAAAAAAAAGTAACAGAAAACAATTTAAAAAATAAAAATTTTAAAAAAGGTACAAAAAGAGTTCTTTGATTTTTTTGGGTGGTGGGGGTGGGGAATGGGATGATCCTGTATCTGCCCTGTGTCAGTAACCAGTTTCTAGGTGGAGTCTAAGGTCTGCTTGTGGTGTTTGGTTTTACTGTGGCTTGATTGGTTTCTTAAGTCAGTTTGTTTGAGCAGGCATAAAAATGCTATGCATCACCCAGGACTTTGTGATCCTCCTCCTAGGCTAGTTCAGTGGAAGGGAGATCTGCTTTGAGTATCATTAAAGAGGGAGATAGCTGTTTCCTCCAGTTTGGAGCTGTTGTGATGAAGCTAGGTTCTGGGTAGGATTGAGGCCTTTCAGCAAACAGTAGCTTTTCCCTCAGGAGCTAACTCCTGAGACACTCACAGAGCCCAGCCTGGAGCCATTCTCAGGGTTAATGTTTACTGAATTTCAATTGTTTGTCTAGGCTGCTATAGGGATGGGCAGCCTCTGGCTCTGTTTACCCAGTGAAGAAAGTCACTCCTCTGGGGGTGGATCTTTCTCTGCCTGGGCTGCTGACTTTCCCCTGGGTACAGCTGAGTTTGGGTGGTCAGGTCTGGTTCCTGGGAGCTGCTAAATTACCTTTTGTTTTCTTCCAAGGCTTGAGTTGGAGCAGGGCCTTTGTCAGTATCAAAGATGGAGATCTCCAGTGGTATGGGAGGGGCAGCTCCTCCCTGAGAAGGAGTGAGGATGTCAGGGTTCTACTCATGCCAGAGTCTTGGTTTCTGGGCCGTTCTGCAATCTGCAGGATGGAGATATCTGCTCCTTGTCAGCTCTTGCTGGTGTTAAGTACACATTGTGTTTGTGAGTGTCACTGTGGCACTGGTTCACCCTTTGTCCTTTTGTCTCACCATTTTGTTATTCCACTTCCTTTCCCCAAATCAGATATCACACACAACCATAGGAATATAAGCATTAAATTCAGCCACACACATTACTTGCTCACTCCCTATAGCTTCCATTAAGTCATAGTATTGCTGTTTCTTTTCCTAGATCTATACCAGTTCTCCAATCTCCAGATGTTTTGATCACCCTCTTCTCCATTAGTGACTATCCCAAAGTCACTCTAAATACAAAGGCTTCTTGTTCTCATGCTTGGTACTTTTTCTCTTATAGACATTCTAACTGATTTAAAATTTTAAAACATCACTGGTCAGCTGTTTGGCCAGGGAATAGGTCTAATGTATCCTTTAATATACAGGATAATACAGGAACAATATATTATAGATAACTATGCTTAAGAAATTCATTTTGAAAATGATTTGAATTCATCATATGTGCAAAATTCTTTCTTCTTCTTGACTCAACTAGTATAAAAGGGAATGCACTTTTGCTAGATTGTACAGAAGATGTTATGTAGGATTTGATGATTTAAGAACTGATTGCTTTCAAAGTACCTTACTCTGATAGACATCTTAAAAGTTTCTCTATTCAGTATGTGCTTTTCTTTTTCAGAAATCACTGAAATTCAGAATGCCTGAATTCTTTGAGATTATCTTTTATCTTTCTAATGACCTCTTTTTACCTTGTTTGATTTAAAGAGTAAGTGGGAGCAGAGACCTGTTACTTTGTGGAGAAATGCATTTAGCAAATGGGAAAGAAAATGTCCACCAGAGAATCCATTCTATAGTTCATGAAGGAAATGGCTTTGCTAGGAGCAATACCAAACAATGCCCATTAATATTTTAATTTATCCTTACCCTGAGTCTGAGATTTTTTTTACTCTACTTGCTTTTTTAACATGTCTATTTCAACAACGCAGATAATTATGACATGCCTCTGTGTTACTAGAATTTCAAAAAAGTGTCTCACGTATAGCTTTTGGTCTTATTCATATTCAATAAAAATATTCATTCTTTGCCAAACACAAAATGGTATTTCCTATATTCTATTAATCAATGATTCAATAATAAAATATTTACTATATGTTTTGATACAATATTTTATTAGAAAAATTAAATGCTATAGGCAAAACATCTCAGTGTATTTTGTCAAGCCCAGTCAAGACTTATCGAGCTTTAAACATAATATAAATATAATTAAAAAAGCAAGGGCCATAAATACAATAAATCAATCATATTATTAATTACTTTAAATGTCCTTAAAACTTTTTATGAGGGGTAGGAAATATGGCTTAATGATAGAGTGCTTGCCTAGCATACGTGAAACCTTGGGTTCAATTCCTTGTTGTCACATAAACAGAAAAAGCAGAAGTGTTACTGTGGCTCAAGTAGAGCTCTAGCCTTGAGCATAGAGAGGCTCAGGGACAGAGCTTAGAACCTGAGTTCAAGGTTCATGACCAGCAAAACAAAAACAAAAACAAAAACAAAAAACAAAAAACCTCTTTATAAGACACATATTAAAATCAGAAATAAGTTTAAAAAACTAATAAAAATAAATTTAGTCATGAATTTGAATGTAAATTTAATCTTCTAAGGTACTAGTTTATATATCCTAAACGGCAATGAAATACTACAAAATTTGATTTTTTAAATCATACATTCTTAAAAACAACAAACTTATATATGTGGTTGTTAGGTTTTTAAACAAGAGGTAGCCAAGTAAGAATCACATGGTATTCAGGTAAGGGGTAGTTTATTCATCGTTCCGGCTGGCACCAGGCTATGTTGGCACTCCACATGGCTGGGAAAGACCTGGGAAAGAGACCTGGGAAAGAAAGCATCTGGGCCTGGGTTAGGCCTTATCTAGGGTATGGGTGGAGAAAGGTGTGGCCACATCAAATTCAGATGAAGATGTGACATCTTCCAGGTGTGCCAATTGCCTAGGTAACACAGGAACTGGGCGGAAATTTTGCTGTGAGAAGGGTGGAGTCTGCTTGCCATCCAGGAGCAGTGAGCAGAAGCAGTGAGCAGCAGCTGTCCCTTGGTGGGTATGGGTCCTTAGATGCAGTCTGGAGAAGTCTCATGAGGCATTGATGGGCTGAAAAAAAAGGTACTAAAGAACAAATAAATGTCAAGAGGAAGGACTTGGGGCTGAAAATGTTGGTAGAAATGTCCCTAGCTACTTCTGACATCTGGCAACTAGGTAGAGGAAAACTCAGGTAACAAAGGCAAGAATATAAATTCCTGTCCAGTTAATAGGTAGACAGGTATGGACACTAGATGGGCAGGCCTCTTACTTCTATTGACTTCCCAGTTCTGGTTAATTTTGGAAGGGCAGGCACAAATATGACATCATCTCTTCTTATTCCTTTCCATGGTCCCTTGTACCCCAGACTGACTGAGTCTAAGTGCTCATTTCTGGGATGGCTTTTCCCAGTTAGTATTCAGGGAGGTTTGAACTCAAGGCCTGGACACTGTCCCTGAACACGTCTGCTCAAGGTTAGTGCTCTACCACTTTGAGTTACAGTACCACTTCCAGTGTTTGGCTGGTTAGAGATAAGGTTCTGAGCCATGCTTCCAGCCTGGCTCTTTGCAGACTAGTTAGGAGATGGAGTCTTTGGGATTTTTCAGCCTGGGCTGGCTTTGAATTGTAATCTTTGCCATGAAAACCCTTTATTATTTCCAATTAAAGCAACAAGGAGATCAAATAGAATAGAGCTTACCTGGTCCTTGTCAAGAATTGACCAAAAATATTCTGCAATGACAAAACTCATTAGATGTGAGAATCTTAGCACAGATATGCCCAATATTTTAGAATCACTTAGTCAGTACTAGAATACACAACACAAAACAAAAAAGGCAAAACTCAAAACCTAAAATTTTGACAACAATGTTTAGACATCTTTGCTAACAAAGCACATCAGATGTTTGGGCCTCAGTTACCAGGGTCTGTGAAAAGAACAACTTGTTAGAAAGGCACATTAGAATAGATGGAGTAGTAGTAGTGGAAGGGTATGGGTCAGATGGAGCTAAATCCTTAACCTACCATGTGGCCAAGATGACAAACTCAAGATGGCAAATTTCTTAAAAAAATAATGCAAAGAAAGCCTGAACAAATAGATCAAGTCTAGTTTGGCTAGCCTTTGAGAGGTAACCTATAGGGGGTCCCCGGGCCCCAGACTGCATTTCACTCTTCAGGGCACAAGCCAAAAAGTTGTAGAAAAAAGGAGATAAAGTTGGACATGATTAGCAGAGAGAGCAGAGAGAGCCTAAAAGTAAACAAACTTCTGACCTTTTACTATTGCAGAGGCAAAAATTGTCTAAATCTGAGAATAGCATAAAAAATTAGGTGCTCTGGCTTTCCAGGGAGTGCAGAGGCATTTCAGAGGGGTTTCACGGCACTGGAGTGACACACAGCACCCCATTATAGGCATAGGAGAGAAAAAATTAGTGAGTGAAGGAGGGCTTATTGGATGGAAGTGGAGTCCCAACTTGTCACCGAGCCCTCTAGGGAGGAGTGGCCAAGCAACGAGAGTCAAGCGTCCTGGTGACCGGCCTTTTAGTTAAAGGCCTATCAGGTTCTCCGGCAAGGTACCACATCTGGCGAGAGACTGAGTGACAGAGAACTGTCAGAGAGTAGCTCACTCACCAAAACGTAGAAGCATGGAGGTGTATGCAGAAGCCAGCAATGGTATTGAGATGCTGTGTCGGCAGCAGACAGACCATTTCGCAAAAAATCTGTCAGAACTGTGGGTACTCCTTAGAGCAAAAAAGGAAAAAAAACACAAGCAAACAAAAGAAAAAAATGGAGAGAAATCCTGATTTTAAGCCCTTCCTGGGGTTGAAAGATTAATATTTATACAGACTCAAAATATGCCTATCATATTCTCCATTCACATGCAGCAATCTGGAAGGAACATGGCTTCCTGACCACCAAAGGGACTCCCATTACGAATGCTTCACTTATTCTTAAGTTTTTAGAAGCTGCTTCCCTCCCCCAACAGGTAGTGGTCATTCACTGCAGGGGACACCAGACAGGATTGGATGCCATTAGAGTTGGCAATTCAAAAGCAGATCCAAGGCAAAGCTAGCAGCCCAGAGACAACTCCAGGGACAACTTCCATTTCCCTTGCTTCTGGTATTGTCTTCAATACAGCCCTCTTCCACCCCACAGGGGCTGGAGGAACTTACCCACCAGGGAGCCTCCCAGGAAGCACTAGGATGGAGGTCCCTGGAAGGAAAAGTTGTTCTTCCTAAGACACAAGCAGACAGCTTTCTTTCCCAGGTTCACCAGGCACTGTACATTGGATACAAGCCTCTCTTCCACCTTCTTAAACCTTTAATCCATTGCTCTAGCCTAACTACCTGACTAAAGGCTATTACCCAAGCCTGCCCCACATGTTCTCTTACCTCCTCACAGGGTGGTCTCTGACCAGCTGCATTCCCCACACACCAAGCACGGGGACATACCCCAGGGGAAGACTGGCAGATAGACTTCACTCACATGCCTGGTGTAAGTGGCTGAAATACCTTCTAACTATGTTTGATACCTTTTCAGGATGGATCGAAGCCTATCCCAGAATGTTGGAGACTGCTGACACTGTTGTCTCTGTCCTTATTAAAGAAATTATTCCTAGGTTTGGCTTACCCAGGTCACTTCAATCTGACAACAGACCTGTTTTCATCTCCAAAGTCACCCAACAGGTGGCATTCTCTGTAAACATCCAGTGGAATCTTCACATTCCTTATTGGCCTCAGTCTTCTGGAAAGGTTGAAAGAGCTAATGCCCTCCTCAAAACACAACATACTAAACTTTCTCTAGAGCTCCAGCAATCCTGGCCAGAACTGTTACCCCTGGTGCTCACCCGCTTACGTGCCTCTCCCCACAGCCCTACTTTCCTCAGCCCCTTTTAGTTAGTGTAGGTAATTTCCCTACTGACAATAACAAGACTCCACTAATAGACTACCTTCCTGTCCTAACCTTTCTTAGGCACATGTTACGCCAACATGCTGAACAGTGTCTCCCTCAGCCTGATCAAGGCCCCTTTCCCACTCCCCCAATTTTGCCTAGTGATCAAGTGTTTCTCAAGACCCTTAATCCATCTGGTTTACACCCTAAGTGGACAGGCCCTCACCAGGTTCTGATGACCACCCCCACGCAGTCAAGCTCAAGGGACAGCCACAGTGGATTCACCTGTCAAAAATAAAAAAGGCTTCTGCTCCTGCCCCTTCTATAACAACACTGACTTCGAGGTACACGTGTACCCCCCTGGGGCCTACTAAGGTAAGGTTATCTCACATCCCTGAAGATCTGGGTGAGTAACACTGAGATAACTGCTCTCCTCTCCACACACTTCACTACCTCATCCCTTAGGTCACCTCCAAGCCATGGACATCCAATCTTTTCTTTTCAGTAATATTTTTCCTTTTCATCTTTTTCCAGCCCCTGCCTGAGAAGACTTCCTCCAGACTTCATCCAAGAGACTCGCTTCTTGCAGACATCATGTAAGGACTCACACCACCAAAGGACAGCTGCTGCTCACTGCCTTCTCTGGGAAGGGACCAAATTCCAGCCTTTTACCCCTATTGTTGACACCCCTTGCAAGCAGGAAGTAGCCAGAGAGAATCTTCGTCCTTTTTCATAATTATCAAAAGGCTGGAATGTAAGGTCTGCACAGGGATGCCTCCCTCCCTTTTGGCTAAGTTTCCGTCCAATATCTTTTACCTAGGTAACTGGCACACCTGGAAGCAGTAACCTTCCCTTCCTATTAGGTTACATCCTGGGCCACCTTTGGTCACTTGCCTCCCATCTTACCTTAGGAGGGTCCCAGACTTGGAGGTCACATCCAGATCCAGTGTGGCCACACCTTTCCCCCACCTGGCCACACCTCTTCCTGTCCCTGGCCTAGATAAGTCCTGGCCCAGAGGTGGGCCACCCCTCTTCCTTTCCCCCCTTTCCTTTTTCAGCTTTGCTTCTCCACCATGTGTGGTGGGGGGCAGAAGTTTGGTAAATAAACTTCTTTTCCTGCCTGAATAGCACGTGGTGTTCTCTTCATCGGCTACCTAATGAAACCTACCTATTTAATATACCTTATGGTAGTTGTTTAGAAAGAATTAGACAGAGAGAAAGAAAGTATCTATCTATCTAGTATTACTGTCTTTGTATAAATTCATCTTATGTCTGTATCTATATCATGACTAAGTTAAAAGACTACTGTGGGTGTAAGTTTAATTTGTTAAGATTTTAAGAATACATCATAAATTTTTATTGCTACAAGAATAGTGTTCAAATGTTCTCATTCCAAAAATGTAAGATGTTAGGGTATGGGTGTGTGTGGAGGGGGTATTTTTGTGTTTCCAGCTTTATATAGTCATTCTTCCATCTATAAATACCTTAAATCATCATATTATAATTATGCTGGATAAATTAGTTTATAATCACAATATCTCTTTATTGATACCAACCTTTTCCTCATTCTCTCCTCTCCTTCCTGACCTAAACTTGCCCCTCAATTTTCATAATTCCATAAGATGTGCACTGAATATTATGACTTCATTGTTTTTTGAGTCAGAGTCACACTCTGTAGCCCAGCCTCAACTCAAACAAAATAACCTATTTCAGTCTCCTGGATACTTGTTTATACTCATGAACCATCTTGCTGAATATTGTTTCATATATCCATGTGATTATGACTTGACAAGGGAAAAAAACAAGGTAGGAAAACAAAATATGAGGTTCACGATTTTAGAGAAGTGAAATGCAGGTACACTTATTTGCAATGCAGTGAAAATTGTGTATTTATCTAGATGTAAAAGTTCAATATTTACATTTGAACATGACTAATTGAATAGCACTCTAAGCATTTACATAGTGAGAACAAAGGAGGATTTTTTTGGAGAGGATCACAAGGTCTAAATAGCTATGTGCTTATGATCATATAAAATGATGATTTTCAAAATGAACTCTAAGAAATGGAAACAAGATTTTTGTTTTACTGTTTACAGTTATTTCCCCCCTTTGGTTTATTCCCTTTCGTTTTTTATTTTTTTCTGTACCTTTTTTCTTATATATTAGTTTATCTGATTTGGGGAAGGGAAAGGGAAACACAGAAGCAATTAGACAAAGGGTGAACCAATCCAGCAGGGATACTCACTAAACACTATGTTGGAAATGAAGTATACAACTTGGGGGAAGGGAAGTTGGGAGGGGAAAGAATGGAGGAAAAAGAAGGGGCGGGTAACACTTTAAAAAGAAATATACTCATTACCTGACTTATGTAGTTATATCCTCTCTGTACATCACCTTTACAATAAAGTTTACATAAAAAATACATTAGGGATGCTTTTTACAGAATTGGTACTCTTAATGTAAAACAATATCAATTTGGAATCCAATGTGAGGGGCATGAGAGAGAGGGAAGTTCTGACCCATGCTGCAGAAAGGCCTGTCAATAACATCCTTTGTGTCTACAGGCCTGACTTAGGATTCCCTTTTTCACTTCCATAATTGTTTCACTTATTTTTTTTTCTTTTTTTGGGGGGGTCCGGTTGTGGGGCCTGAACTCTGGGCCTGGGCACTGTCCCTCAGCTCTTCAGCTCAGGGCTAGCGCTCTACCACTTGAGTCACAGCGCCACTTCCGGCTTTTTTCTTTTTGCTTATGTGGTGCTGAAGAATCGAACCCAGGGCCTCATGCATGCAAGACAAGCACTCTACCACTGAGCCACCTTCCCAGCCCTTGTTTCACTTATTTAATTTTTGTCCTGCTAATGTTTGAACTCAGACTTTGAACTTGCACTATATTCCATTCATAGTTTCCTTTGAACAGCCAAAATTCTGCTTTCTGGATAGTAGAAAAGGGGCTGTGCTTTATTTTACCCTTGTCCTATATATCCAGATCACTTTCTGTCTCTTACTTCTTATAAGATGGTGACTTCATAGAAGTCTAGAAATACAACACTGAACTTTTTTTTTTTTTATCACTTGTAGAAAGAGTTTTAAGTGTACTGATTTTTTTTTTGTTTCCTTGTATGTTCTTCCCCCTATGGTATATTCCATGTTGCTACTGTACTTGATTGTGGTACCTTGCATCTCATATATACATATGTCTAATTTGGGAAGAGGAAGGGGAATAACAAAATGGGATGACCCATTGCAACAATGATACCCAGGGACACTATGTTTAAAATGAACTTTACAACTTCAGGGTGGGGAGAGGAATGAATAAGGGAGGTGGGTGAGGGAACGGATAATGGGAGAACAACGAGGGAAGGGCTAGCAAGATTGGACAAGAAATGTACTCATTCCCTTACTCATGTAACTGTAACCCCTCTGAACTGCAGCTTTACAATACAACACATAAAAAAGGAAGAATAGGGAGCCTAGGTCAGGCAAGTCTTACTAGTGTCTCACTTCTCCAGTGGTCGTTCATCTCCTTAGATGTCTGAAGCCAGGCAGCCAATGGTAGGCATATTGTGACATCATTTCTAGCCCCAACCATGGACTCATCAAGAACAAGGAGATGGTACATCCTGTTTTCAAAGATCTACACTGGAAACAGAGAATCCATTTGTCCCTGACATCTTTCTATCCAACCATCCACACTGAACAGGCACAAATTTTCCCCTTTCTCTCTTTTCTAATTTTCTTATATAAGATTGTACGAATGTGTTTTAAGGAACATTTTTTTTCTTCATAAACAAGGGGAAAATAAGCATGGAAATATTTTATACTGGCAAAGTGTTGCTTTTTATTAACTCTATGCCATGCCTTAGCATAGATAGCAAAGCTTATTATTGACTCTTTTCCTTTTATATATTTAAATAAATCAAACTCCTTCACCCTGGAGAAAGCCCTGTTTTGATTAAATAATGGTCTTCTTCTTTGAAAAAGCAGAGAAGAAAACATTTTTAATGTTAAAGCTATTACACTTATATCTGAAAAATGATCACAAATCCCATGTGTTCTAAGCACTTTCTTTGAATTATAAAATATAAAGCCCAAATAGTTATTGGATATGGGTACTACAAGAAGATTATTTTCAGTTTTTTTTAGGAATTAAATTATTTTTATAACATGAGAAATAAAGGTGTGTAACAGCATATAGTCCTTTCTCCCTCTCCAATTAGAACTGAGTTTATGTCCTAGACACATATAAGAAACAGACAATAAATGAAAATATACAAAAATAACTATTTCTGAAAAATGGATGTTAGGCAATGGATATTTTCTCTCTTATTTTTATCAGGATTTCATCATGTTTAACAATCAAGAAGAACCATGTTTCTAAAGTAGTTAAATCCATTTTGAAAACATTCAATTTTGTTAGTATATATTAATGCACAAAAGATATTGCTTAAGCTAAGCCTTTATTATTTTAACACTTTATGAATAGTAAAGGATTTCAAGCTCACAGAATGATTGTTGATTTGTAATGATGGTGCCAGGTCAATTTGGACAATTTGGAGAAGGTCTGCCTCAATGTCTCCCCCCTCCAATCCCCACCATTAGCAGAACTAGAGCTATAGGCTTTCTCAAGTATTACACAAATTATACTATCTTTCTACATCTTACTAAGGTAATCTTGAAAAAGTTGGGTATCATTTTTAAATGTAACTCTTTGCAGCAGACTATTATGAAATATAATGTAAAATTATATATTACTAAGTATAGTCTTTCTGATTATTGAGAATCTGTTTCTTTTATTTCTTATTTTCTCTTCTCTTAGATTTTTAAGTCATATTAAACATTTTGTATGTGTTCATGATAAAAAAAAGATCTTTGGAAAAATCTCCACATTTTACTATTTGCATACCATTTCCTCTTGTTTTCTACCTTAAATATCATTTACTAACATCACAATAGAGTTGTTACCCTAGAATTATCTCTTTTGAAGTCATGATCATATTGATGTTCACGAAGTAAACCAAAATAAAGAGGTTCTACAAACACATAAAAAGGATTCCAACTGCAAGAGGTATTTTGAATTGTAACATGTTTCTTGTTATTCTGTGGATTAACAACATAGTTTTCATTTTTCACTTATTTTAGTAGGGCTATTTTCAGTCATTCTTAGACCATTGTTTTGTGAGATAGAAGAGCTTTGGCCAAGTGGCTTGAGGAGGCAGTGGCTCCTGTCGACAGCATGGACACCAAACCTGAATTGGCAGTCATATTCATTTCCAAGATGCACCTTTAAAAAAATTTCAGTTGTAATTGTTGTGAATTATAATCCAGCTAAACTAATTCAAGCCAATTCAAAGTGAAATTTATAGTAAATTTTCTAATTTATGTTGGATCAGATTTCTTTTTTTTTTTTAAGATTTAGATATCAGGTTTTTTAAAAATTTATTCCAATACTCCTTAATAATAAATCCTTATTATTTCTCAGGATCTCACATCATTACTTCAATAGATAACATTGAACTAAAAGCTTATTAATGGTGCTAGTATGTGAACTATTCCCAAGTTTAAAAAAATAATTAAAAAGTTTTCTGTTTGTATTAACTAATTTAGTGAACATGTTAAATTTTATATAGCTTTTATATTAACAGTCTCATGATCTGAGACTGAAACTAAGAATGAAAACTACAATATAAGCCACTCTTTCACAGTATCATCTTTAGCACATAAGAATGCTGAGCTCTAAGTCCAGTCAGTCAGTCACTCAGAGGTTCACAGTTTATTTTGTATGTTGATTGCTTTACTTTTGTAGTTTCCTAACATTTTGTGTTCATTGAACAGTTCTCTCTTAATTCACTTTTCCACCCATCACTGGCCTCTGATATCCTAGATGTTTTAGTCAGTAACCCAAGCTTACATCTCACAGACATTGATATTCAAAACAGCGAGGCTCTCCACATCTTTTGAATTTGAATGCTGCATGTCTTTTTACTTATTTATTTATTTAGTTTTTCATTTCTCTTTTGTCTTGAGACTCCAGAAGAGTGCTGTTCTCTTGTCCTTTTTGACTGATCGGTGGAACCAACTTTGTGAAGGGTATTCAGGTAAGCAGGCATGAAACAAGAGGTAACAAGGAGGTGTCATGACTAGATTTACATCAGGATTGATGGGAGCAATGAGCAGAGTACTTTAGAAGCAGTCATTTGTGACTGATGGTGGGAAGATGAGAAGAGAACAATTCAGTAATCAAAGCACTGATTTTTCTTGACTGGACAGACTAAAACAGTTCAGTGATGACTCTCATCTATTCCTCATTTTATTCGGATCTATAAAGTAACTTGCTTCACTTAGGTACAGATGCCTACCTCAATCAGGGGGAGAAAGAGCTGCAATATTTAAATATCAAGTAAAGCATAATGACTCTCCTGATTTGAAATCAGAGCATGACTTAACAAATGATAATAAAGCTTAATAACACATGTATTTCTTGATAGTCAGGTACACATTTTCATTATGGAAATCAATCTGAAGTTCCATTTTAATCCAAGACTACTACATGAGATTTATACATTTCTGCTTTGTACTTAAGAGATCTTTCAATGATCATGTTTGTAGTTTTGTTGGCCTTCATTCAGATCAATTACAAAATGATGTTCTTTTAAGAATAATGCTTAGCAAGCATGTTCTTAAAAATAATAATTAATACTTTTAAGGTTTTAGATTGACCAGGAACCCATGGTGAGCATAGAGTTAATATACAGTGTTAAGGTAATTAATTCATTGAAGGCAATGTCACACAGTATGACCAGAGAGACTATCTTTCATCTTTGAGCTGTGAAATCCCAGTATATGAAAAGAATAGGTAAGCATTGCAAATCAGTGAAGGGAAAGTTTTGTGCACACAGAAATAGTTATTGATAGATTTAAAAACTCTGAAGATCTAGAAATGGAAAAACTCTTTTTCTTTGTAACTTTTATTCACTTCTTACCATTTGTCACTTAATACAGAATCAGAGAACAAGCTAATCTGTAAAAAGTATTTGGTTTCAACTATCCTTCAACCGGCATGATATATAAATCATCCCAAATAAATAAAAACATGCATTGTTGAAAAACAAAACAAAACAAAACAACAACAAAAAAGCAAATCAAAACAAAGTTCCCCAAAAATAATTGTAACAGGCTAAAAATTCCTCATGTTCACAGCCCACGGTCCATATGCTCAAACCTATTGTGTCTTGATCTAAGAAGAGATGGGAACAGATGGCATGTTGGTAGAAGTCTTAGTTAAACCATGTTCTTTAAGGTTTCTGCTATCCATATTTCCAATGTATATTGCTCAGTTTTAATATGAATCTTAAATGAAAGTGTGACAATATAAACAAGTAAATATTTGTTCTGCTCAATTCTTTTTGACCAGTGATGGGCCTAATTACTATATTAGGAGGAGAAAGCTGTTTTCCTTGATAAATTTAAATCCAGATGTATGCAGTCTGTGCTCAAAAGCACCCTGATTTCTCAAGTGCTCAGAATGGTGCTTAGATGTATACTCTAGAGGTCCATGCCCAGTATATCTTGTTTCTTCAAGTTAAAATAACTACTGTCTCTTAGGGCTACAGTTGCCACATTTTGACTTACTTTAACTCAGCCACTTAAATTATCAAAATATCAGATATACCATATATATTATGGGTTCCTATAGGACCATGATATGAAAACTTTTTCTTCTTCTTTTTATTTGGTCATGGTGCTTGAACTCTGGGCCTGGGCGCTTTCAATTCTTCAGCTCAAGGCAAATGCTCTACCACTTGGTACCAAAGTGCTACTCTGGTTTTCTTGGGATTTATTGGAGATAAGAGTGTCATGGACTTCCTGCCCGGGATGGCTTTCAACTGTGATCCTCAGATCTCAGCCTCCAGATAGGATTACAGGCGTGTGCCACTGGTGTCCAGCATGACATCAAAACTTTATAGTGTAATTTTGACAAATTCATCTTGCAGAGGCATAATTGTATCTAAATACACTACAATTTTGATTTTAGAGTAGTTTTTTTCATCAGCTTCTCTTATTAAAAACCACTAGAAGAAGATAATGCTAATTATTGACTAGGCTAATTATTGACTATGAAGGATTTACTTTTCTATTCTTGTATGTTTAACTAAGCATCACTGAAACATAGAATTACTTACTTATAAATTTGTAATTGTCAAATATGGAAGGCAATTAAGATTTCATCCATGACTATAAGAATTAATAGGATATGCTATATATATGTATAATGCCATATTATTCATCAGTAAAGATACTAGCTGTAAAGCCATAATAAGATATGAATAAATTTTATTTTTATTACTGTAGAAGAGAAATCCTATATTATTATTTCAGTGTGATTATATTCTGATAAAAAACAAAATATAGGGGTAATGAAACAAAAGGAAGTAGTAGAACATTTAATACATTAATTAGTGATATATTTTAGGGCACATTGAATATCTTCCATATTACATTGTAACCACTGATTGATAGACAATGGATACACACACACACACACACACACACACACACACACACACACACACACACCAAGTATTGTACCACATAGTTTTTGTAGATAGATTTATAATATTCTGTATTTTGCAAAAACACAGAACTTACTTAAGGTTTATCACATGATAAACCTTAATTTGTGCAATTAAAACTCATTTAGCACGTCAGGACAGTATGAAGTTCAACTTCAAATTAAGCCAATAATTCACATTATAATTTTATAAAACAACCCCAGAAAAAGTGAAGTGGGTAGAAGTTGTCATAAATTCCTTCCTTCCTTCCTTCTTTCCTCTTTCTTTCTTTCTTTCTTTCTTTCTTTCTTTCTTTCTTTCTTCCTTCCTTCCTTCCTTCCTTCCTTCCTTTCCATTTTCATTCCTTCTTTCTGTCTTTCCTTCCTTCCATCTGTGTCTTCTTTTCTTCTTTCCTTCTTTACTTGGGTTCTGGGATACATTTAAGGTCTAGTCCTTGCTAGGAGGACATTCTGTTATGGAAGTACACCTCCAGTCTTCTGCCTCTAGGTTTAAATACAATATGTAGATGATCATATTGTTATAGAAATTAAAAAGTTGCTTTTGTTGAGTTGTTGAGACACTGTGGTTTTGCTAAGGATCTCACTAATAGAAGCCAATTGGAGGCTTGTGCCAGCTGTGTAATTTGACTTAGTTGGTCTGGGTCTCATTCTTTTCTATAAACTTCAGACTCCTGTAATAGGCACTGTGGAAGCTGTTTAAATATTCTAAGACCAGCTTACATGGTGTAGACTTCATTTTTGCATTATCCTTGAACAATATCTGTGAAACAGACTGAATTGTCAATTTCCTCTAGCTTTTTGAATAGCAGGAAAACAAATTACTTCAATTCAACAAACATGATTTTCTCTCAGAATAATGTTTGTTGGGGGAAGAGAGCATCAAAGAAAGGATGCAATGTGGATTCTGTGTACAAAGAGACCCCATATGGGCACTGAAAAATCTTCGTCCTGCAGAATTACAAGTGAAGTATTAAGGTACAATCTACATGTATAAAAAGCATACTGGGAGAAACAGTAGATATTTAAAACTTATTCAATAATATTCCAAACATTCAATTGTATTTATTAAAATGTGTGTATATATATATATATATATATATATATATATATATTTCTACTAAATGCTTGGAATAAATTATAGACTTATTTTCACAATTCAGTAATATGAATACAAGCTTAATTCCTTTCTTAGTATAAGAATATATTCAAATAGACACTACATGAATTGCAAAATTCAATGTGTTTTCTTATCATAGGATGTATTTTAGGATATAGTAAAAATATTATAAATCAGTAAATATATAGATATAGTTAACTTCTAAAATTAAGAGGAACTGGTTGAATTATTTAGGACACTATTCTTTTTATCTTCATCTTTTAAGGGTTCATTGCCAGACACCTATATCTCATACTTATATTTTCATCTATTCAAGAAGTTGAGATCTGAGAATCATGGTTCAAAGCCAGGTTGAGCAGGAAGGTCCATGACATTTGTATTCCAAATAACCACCAGAACTAGAGAAACAATTGGTATTGTGGGTCAAAGTAGTAGAGCATTAGCCTTGAGTGAAAAAGATCAATGCCAGCTCCCAGGCCCTGAGTTCAAACCCTATTATTGCTAAAAAAGAAAAAATACAAACTAATTTTTTCCCATATACCATGGATAAAATATTAGTGGTTGCCATTTATTAGGAAGTGGAAAGACTTGGGAAAAAATCATATTAAGTGAAGTTACCTATTCCCAAAGAAATTTGGGTTCCATGCTTTCCCTTATTTGCAATAATTAGTATACATATAGGGAAATCTTACCAGATGAGCTGAAAAGCTCAAAAAACATGTACAAACGACTATATACGATGATGCTAAGTGAAATGAACCACAAGATATGGATACAAGAGGCCTGTCTTTATTGTTACTGTTTTAAATGTGCCATGTGATTTTATTTTATTTTATTTTATTTGTAGTTGTTTCCTTTGTATGCTCTTTCCTCTATGGCATATGCACTTTTTGTCATACTTGATTTTGGTACCCTGCATCTTGTACACACATATGTCTAATCTGGGGTGGGGAAGAGGGATAACAAAGCGTTGAAAGAAGGACACATGATGGCCCATTGCAACAAAGACACCCAGAGGACAGAATTTTGGAAACGAACTTTACAACTTCGGACTGCAAGGGGGTGAGAGGATAGGAGTGTGGGAGATGAAGGAGGGAAGAGATAGTGGGACAACACCGGAAGGGGAAACAATGCTTGACAATAATGTACTCATTGCATTACTCATGGAACTGTAACCCCTCTGTACAACATCTTAACAGTAAAATTTTAAAAAATGTGAAAACAATATTAGAGGAGAGGTTGTTCTCATTGTTTTTCTCTCTCTGCCTGCGTTCTTCTGCTCAAGGCGAGCACTCTATCACTTGACCCACAGAGCCACTTCCGGTTTTCTAGTGGTTGATTGGAGATAAGAATCTCACAGACTTTCCTGCCCCAGCTGGCTTTGATCCGCGATCCTCCTATCTCAGCCTCCTGAATAACTAAGATTACAGGAGTGAACGACTATCGTCCAGCACTTACTTTTTATACTTTGATATTTTTAAGTAGTTGAACAAAGGAGTTACCATTCAACAAATCAGCTTACAAATACAATGCATCTTGATCATTGACCCCTTTCGTCGTTCTCCCTCATTTCTCCCAACCCAAATCCCTCCCCTCAATTTCCCTAGTTTCATAAGATATACATTGACCATGATGATTGCATTCTCCCTGTCCCTCACAATATAATCATAAGCATACACTGGTTTAATTATTTAAACTCCAACTTACATTTTGAAGTCAGCCTCTTTTCTTTCTAACTTGGAAAGTACTATCTGAGACACAATAACCTAAGCAATGTATGCTACATCATTATTTTATTTTTCTTTGCTTCTTCTATTTCCTTGTCTCTATCCAGGCTGCTTCCCTTACTGCTTCCTCAGAGGACAAACATTTATTGCTAGTACAGTATTATTTTAATATAATTATAATAAAGTTACAATTACAACTTTCAGCAATATTTCATTGTTATGGTTAAGGAGATCTACAAAGGGATTATAATTCCATATGTCAGGTTATGAGTACAATGCTTCTTAGGCATTGTCATCCCTCTCTTCATTTCCCCATATTTTCTCTGCTATTTCTACCCACAAGTTACCTAGTTCATTTGTTTATATAGTGTACAGTAAATACAGTGCATTCCAAAAATTTTAATTTTCCTGCAGCAGTGTTCTCTAGAGTGTAGAGTAGTTGGTATACACAAGTACTCAGTTTGATACTCAGTGTTTCAAAAAAAAAAAAAAAGAATGTGTTTCATTGAATTCTTCTGCTTTTCAAATGTTTGTTATACCTGTTATTAATTGAGTTTGAGAAGATTAGGGGCCTAGGAAATGCAAATATATATATTGTAGGAAAATATTTGCATGACTTATCTGAAAATAAAATATGCAAATGATTCAAAAAACTCAACAATGAGAAAACAAACAACTTCATTACAAAGTAGTCCAACACATTCACAAAGATAAGGAATACTAAATAAGCACTTAAAAAGATGCTTAACATTTAATGATATCAGAGAAATTAAAATATGAATGATCTCCTGTACTACAGACTTGTATATAAGCCAAAAAAAAAAAACCCCAAAATGGTGTCTAACAGCAGCATATACTGCTGTCACTGTAGAGAAATGAGATCCTTCATTCACTATCCGGGGACAGAAACCCAGAAAGTAACTTTGGAAATTATGAACAGTGACATTTTCTTATCACTCTTGGATATTTATCAACAGGATTTCAAAACTTACATGTACACATACAAACAGAAGTAGCAGCAACACTGAAATCTGTGTATGGATGTTATACAATTATTTTATCTGTACTTTTCAAACTTGGAAAGCCAAGATGTATTTAGTAGGTGAATAGATAGACTGTGAGACATCCACAAATGGATGTGTAAACCACCTGTGAACCATGGAGCAACAAAAAGGCCCAAAGGAAACTAGATGCATATAATTAAGTTTAAAGGAGCCAACCTGAAAAGTCTGCATATGACCTCATGTAAGTTAAAGGGTATTCTGGAAAAGGTAGAATTAGAGGACATAAAATATCAGTGTATACTGGGTCATAGTGACTAGTGGGTGATGAATAGAGAGAACCTAGAGGGATCTTAGAATAACAGAAATCCTCAGAGTGGCATTAATGATGGGCACATGGCATTGTGTATTTGTTCAAACTCCTAGAATACACAAAACCAAGAATGAACTGTAATGTAAGCTCAGGAAATTAAGGGGTAATAATATATTGATTGTGTTATCATTGATTGTCCCAAATGTACCAAATTGGTTGATAATGGTGAAAACTATATCTTGGTGGCTGCAGAAAACACTTTATTTTACTGTAATTTTTCTTTTATTTCAGAACAGCCTTTATGTAAAGACATAGTTCCAAAAATTGAAAACTCACTAGAGATTTTCCAAGAAGTTGAAGCTGGGAATAAAATATAAGGGAAAATAAGAGAACTGAAAATATACCAAACATGTTCTAAAAAGCAGTCTTCCTTAAATGTTGAAATGTTCTTGATAACCCCTACAACTTCTTCCTTTGTGAACATGTGGAAGTTCAGACCAAGCTGCACTGTGGGTAGCTTTTTGTTAGTTACATTCTGCTTCTCCATTATTTGTTTGAGGATGATGAGCGAAGACTTGATGTCTTCTTTCAGGGTCATAGACATGTGAAAAGCTTCTTGCAAGGAGGTCTGGCAACCCTCTGAAGCAGAGAAAATTGCTGGAGCATCCCACTGTACATGAGGTCCCAGATGGGTCCATGTGAGACAGCTGGAATCCTTTTTCCTGAACGTCTCCAAATAACAGTGCTACTCCAAAGGGAAGAGGCACAAACCTGAGCCTTCACCTTCTCCGAACTGTAGAGCAAGTTTTGTACACAGCTTGTACAGATCACACACACTCTCCATGGTAGGTGAACCAATGATTCTTTGTCTCCACTTAGGGAATTAAAATATTAGAGTCAGCAATTGGTCCACTCATGCCACAACCTTTATGAGCACCAAGCTTTAGAATTTTCTCCATATTGTGAGGTTCTATGAGTGTGAAGGTAATTCTCTTCTTCACTGCCACAAACACCCTTTGATGTCTGGATCTCAGTGGTTGTCGATCCAAGCCTTATAGTCTCAATGGCATATTCCACTTGAATAATCTTTTCAACACCACTCTATATCCTCTTCCTGCCGTTTTTTTTCTGTGAATCTAAACATATAATTCTAATTGAAAAATAATGTCTTAAAACTAAATAAGATTGTTGTCTGTGGCATTCTCCCATTTATGTTTTTTATTTTTCTACATGATTGGATTTCCATTTTCAACAGGAATACTACATAATTAACTATGCAGTCTCACTGAATTGCATAAGGAAACACTAGATGACATCTTGTCTCAGTATTAGCATTGTTAACTTTGATCTCTTGATGAGATGATGTGTGTCTGATAGCTTGCCTTACTGTAAGTTCACTTTTTCTTCTTTGTAATTTATAAGTAATATGTGAAATGTCTTGAAATGTTGTAAATAACCTGGATTTCATCTAGCTTTCATCCAGGGATATTTGACATACATCTGTTTTTTTTTAGCTATATTTGCTCATTAACTTTCTATTCTAAGAAAAGCATACCTTCTCATTTTACTAATCCATATATTAATGTTAAAATATCTGAATTAACAATATACATATACATGTAGAATAAATGATATTGAGTACCCTGGTGGGTACTCAAGTATGTTTGTCTAAAGAATAAAACAGCTGGAAGTATTCAAAATAATCAAAAAACTATTAAAGCATACATCAAGTATATGGAAAAGAAATATTGCATAAGAGGCAAAATAAAACTGTTATAGTAAACTATAACATGATTTGTTATCAATCACATTTGAGGAGAGCTAAGATATTACAGTTTAATGAAAGGCAAAGAGCACATATTTTATGAAGTATTTACTTGGGTCAAATATATTAGACTTTAATGGATAACAATATTTTGAAATTAATTTAATAATTTATTAAATAAGACAACTGTACATGCACAAACAATATATGGATTTGTGACCAAGAAAGTCTCTTTGGGAAATTGTCGGCAGTCAATAATAAAGAATTAAGTGAATTAAACTTTGATTAATTCTCCAGGAGAATCTGTGATAAAGATAGAAGAAATGGTTGTAGCAAAAGTAGGCAAAACAAGGTGGTTATTTTTGTCAGGCAAAAAGGAAAGCATATGATCAGTGTGTCAGTGTCAGTAGGAGTAACATACTACAGAGTCATGCAAAGATGGAAGAAAAATGCAAATGTGTGGCCTTCCAGATGTCATGTGTAAAGTTATAATCTGACATATCTCCATGCCAATTAATTTAGGGAAGAGACTTGGAAAAGTTGCATTAAGGTAGACATTGGAAATAAACATATATATAAAGAACCAGGTATGCCTTATGTAATATTTTCACTTATATTGCAACTTTGAATGATCCACAAATACCTATCTGAGGAGGAACTATTTACTTGGGAGAAAGTTGCTGAAAATACAAATCTAAACTTTAGTTTCAAAGACCTGTGACTGAAGTACAATTTGAGGATATACATGTGTGCATCATTTGTGGGGGAAATTGTTTTTTTTTTTTGTTTAATACATTTTTTTATTGTAAAGATACTGTAGAAAGGGTTACATTTACATGAGCAAGGTAATGAGTCTATTGCATAATTTAGTCTTTTAAGCTGACTCTAGTAATTGAAATTAGTTCTGTGTGACATAATGATGAAAGTCACATTATAAAAGTAAGAAATGATGTAAATTATTACTAGTGATATCCTCTAATTACATCTTTTGAGAATTGTGTTTGCTCATGGTCAGTTGGTAGAGAAACTGGGTGATCTGAAGAAGAGATGCTAGTAGGCTTGATGTAATCATATAAACCAGTAAAGGAGAATAATATAGATAATACTTTGAGAGCTGTGGCCAGAAAAGGGAGACAAAGAAGATAAAGTGACCAATCTCTCACTACAAGTCCCAGCCAGTATCAGAAAAAAAATAACTGAAGAAAGCTGTGGGGAGGTTTATAATTGCCTGAAAAAATGCTTTCCCCATCTATGAAAAGTGAGTATGTGACCCATTGGTTTTATTTTTCTTTTTAAATTTTTTTATTAAAAACACAAAACGCAGACATATTCCACTTCAATATGTGGTATGAAACATATTCTTCAGATCTATTGGCTTTAATTTGTGATATTCAGTAAGCATACCTAGATTTTTGACCTGTAGAAATGGTGAGATAATTATAATGGTAATAATAATAATAATAATGTTATTCTAATTTACTAAATTACTGGTCATCTTCCTTTTTAAAACCACTTGAAAATTAGTGCATCCTATTTTATTCACACAGAGAAGTTAAAATCATAAAAATAATTTGATAAGAAATGTACTCGTTATTTTGCCCATGTAATTGTAATCCCTCTGTATGGTATTTTCACAATAAAAAAATAATTTGTCAGAACCAATGCATAAACTGTAATATGACCTCTACAGATGTACTGTTGTGTTTGGCAGTTCATTTCCTGGACAGTTGTGTAATGTCATTTCTGAAGCTAAAAATCATGATCTATATGCCACAAATTTTGTCATTATTTTTTTCTTGAGAGAATTCACAAAATTTAAACTCTTTACCTGAATATTAGTTTAAAGAGAGACACACTGATATTTAATTCATTAGATTTATCAGATTAGTAAATGAGTCATCAATTGTTAGAAGCAATCACTGAAACTTTAGGGTCAATGTAGAAAATTCAGTTGCAGGGACCGGGATGTAGCTCAGTGGCAAAGTGCTTGCCTAGCAAGTGCAACGTCCTGGGTTCGATCCCCAGTACCAAAAAAGAAAAAGACACAAAAAGAAAAGAAAATTCATTTGCAGCAAGAAGAATATTGTCATAGTTCATAGGGCCCCTTGTCTTATTCTATTCTAACAGAATTCAGCAAAGACAGAAATCTGCATTTGTTTCCTTTCACATATGATGCTGCATTACTTTTACAAGCTGGGTAGCTAGCTATTCAACAGCAGAAATTTATCTTTCTTCATTTGAAGCCTGGTAAATCTAAAACAGTGCTGACAAATTTAGAATTTGGTGAGAGGGCATTCTCTAACTTAAAAGAGGGTCTTCTTCCTATGAATTCTCACCACAGAAATGCAAAGGATTTGTCTAGGATCACCTTTATAAAGGCAATAATTCCACTAATGAAGTAGAGCATGTATGACCAAATCACCTTTTAAAGGCCTTTCCTTTGACTACCACGATCTTGGGGCTAAGACTTGAAGAGATGAATCAACTTGAGTCAGAAATTTTTCACATGATAGAAAATATATAGAAAATAAAAGTATTTTCTAAGTGTAATATATTGTATATGCAAAGCACATAAATATGTTGAAAACAAAGTTATAAATGAAGAATTTCTCATAAAATGCCTGTGGATTTCTTTTTCATTACACAATTAGCACATTGGTGACAGAGAACTGAATTTTACTCTGAGAGTTTCTGTTTGTTGTCATGGAGTGACACTGGAGAACATGCAGACTTCCTATGATTTTCTCATTTGTAACATGAAGAATGGTAATGACTTTGTCCGTGGATTGTTAGAAAGATTCATTCATATAATAAATGTAAGATCAAAAAATTATATTAAGTGACGTAAGCCAGGCCCAAAGAAACATAGGTCCCATGGTTTCCCTTATTTGCAACAACTAGTACATGTCTGAGACAAATAGAAACAGTCAGTTAAGTTGATGTTAGGCGAAATGAACCCCAAGGACTCAAATGGTTTTTCATTCTTGCTTTTGCTTCTAACATATTTGTAAGATGATTTCTTTGTTGCTTTGTATGAACCTCCCCCATCGTATAACCCATTTTCAATGTATTTGATGTTGGTATAATTTGTGGAGGGGAAGGGAAAAAACAAATTGTTTAAATAGGGATACAAGTGGATCCATTGCAACAATGAGATGTACAAGATGTTATATGGAAAAACAAACTTCACAACTTTGGCTCTGGCGTGGTGCGTGGGGGGGGGGCGGGGGAGATGGGAAGGGGTGGTAAGGGAAAACAAAGGAGGAGGCAACAATGCTTGATAAGAAATGTATTCATTACCTTTCTCATATAATTGTAATCCCTCTGTACTGTATTTTTACAATAAAAAAATCCTTAAAAAAATGTAAGATGATTAGCACTATGACCACCACATCACCATCTAAATATTCAATGAATTCTTTGAAAAAATACATGAGCATTATCACCAATGTTTATTACCTATTAAATAAAATCCCACTAAAATGTGGATATCTCTTTTCTCTAGGATATTTGCTATTGTCATCTATATAGTTCTGTAACTTTATGTAGTTGTAAGTGAAACAGACATAATTTTGTATGTTTCCTTTCATATATGATATTTTTCTCATATTTTTGGTGAAATGTACTTTCAAGTACTTTGCTCTTGCAAAGAAAATTCAAATTACAGTTTTAAAATAAGTGATACAAATTTCACAATTCATAACATTTTCTAATATGTAGCATTTTAACTTCTAAAAATATAACCTGATAATAAATTGCTGGGTAGAAAATTGAAGTTTCTTGGGGCTGGGAAGGTGGCTCAGTGGTAGAGTGCTTGCCTTGCATGCTCGAGGTCCTGGGTTCGATTCCTCAGCACCACATAAGCAAAAAGAAAAAAGCCGGAAGTGGCGCTGTGGCTCAAGTGGTAGAGCGCTAGCCTTGAGCTGAAAAGCTGAGGGACAGCGCACAGACCCAGAGTTCAGGCACCACGACCGGACCCAAAAAAAAAAAAAAAGAAAAAAAGAAAATTGAAGTTTCTTAATATATAATGTGTGATAGAAGATAACTAATATTAAGATTTTTAACTATATTTGTTTTAACTTTCATTTTTTTCATAAGAGTTAGCTTTATTCCTTTTATAGGTGCTTGGCTGTTTTTTAGTAATTCTTAGATAGCAGTAATATTGCTAAGGTGCAATATATGTTTGGTTTTTTTGTTTTTGTTTTAGCAGTAATATTGCTAAGGTGCAATATATGTTTGGTTTTTTTGTTTTTGTTTTTGGTTAGTTGTGAGACTTGAACTCTAGGTTTGGGCGCTGTCCCTGGGCTTTTCAGCACAAGGCAAGCGCTCTACCGCTTGAGCCACAGCACCACTTCCGATTTTCTAGTGGTTTCTATTGGAGATAAGAGTCTCAGGGCCTTTCCTGCCCAGTCTGGCTTTGATCCAATATGCTCAGATTTCTGCCTCCTGAGTAGCTAGGATAACAGGCATGAGCCACCTGCGCCTGGTTAATATATGTTTATTATGTATTAATCAATTTAAATTATCTTCTACATCTGTAAAGTTCTTATATAAAAACTGTACATAAAATTATGCATATATAAACATTATATAACCATATCAGTCATTCCTCCTGTTCGTTTTTATTTTTATTACTTATTATTTCTTCAGTACAAGTTTTATAGTTTTATGCAGACCAATTACTTAATCTCTTTCTCTGTGATTTCCTAATTGTTTCAGCAATTACTAAATTATGACTGTCAAAATAATCCAATTAAACCTCAATTTAATATTTTGCTATTTCTTCTGTGTTTCTCTGTTGGCTTGACTCTTCTTCAGTTGTATTATGCAGAATGTGTGTGTGTGTGTGTGTGTGTGTGTGTGTGTGTGTGTGTGTGTGTGTGTGTGTGTGTGTGTGTGTGTGTGTGTGTTTGCTGGTCCAGGGTGTTTAACTTAGAGACTGGGAGCTATCTATGAGCTATTTCGTTCAAGGTTAAAGTTATACCTCTTGAGCAATTGGTTTTTCAGGTTCTTGGTGGCTCAGTTGAGATGAGAGTCTCTTAGAATTTCTTGCATGGGTTGGCTTTGAACTTCAATCCTCAGATCTCAGTCCTCTGAGTAGCTAGGATTATAAGCATCAACTACCAGTGCCTACCTAGAAACTGTTTTGTTTATAGGAATGTTCTGTATCTGTATATGGAACGTAGTAATTACTATGCTCAGTGTTGCTCTTGAGCACCTAAAGAGGACTAATAGGATTACGTTGAAACCCTTGATTTTACTAAGGATAAGTAGTACACAAAACTACCTTATTTGTAACACTCCTAAAAGCAAATCAATTGCTTGTTTCCGGCTTTGAAATAGACAAAAATGTTTTACTGCTTGTTATGTCTTGAACTAAACCATATTAAAAAATTGTGATGATATGCTACATCTTTTTTCATTCACTTCTTGAAAAGTTTGTGATGATACATATTGACCTATTTGAGGTGAATACCTTTACTACTTATTAAATATATATAGTTTGATGTGTAATGACTAACAGTTATAAGTTATAAATATGCATTTTTCATATGAATGCATTATGCTTATACATGTACACATGTATTTTCTTCTTTTTTTCTATAAGAAAGTAAAAGTGAATAGATTCCTAACCATCCAGAGGTATTCTGAAAAATAACTTTAATTAAAAGTAAAAGCTATTCGAAAGTGAGCATCACATATAAAATTCAGGATGAAAAAGTATCCATCCTTAAACATTTCATGGACATGAATAGTCAAATATTCTAATAAGAGAACAATCTGCATATTCAGGAGACTTAGCTCAATAGGTGAAAGCTCACAGTGATTGTAATGAACCAATAATCTAACTGAATAAGACAAGTACTGGAATTGGAAAGAAATCCCCTCTTTATAACTAAAAATCTCCCCCACTTTTGCCTCTCAGTTTAAGGGAGATATTTTTTCTGTCCCTTATTTTGAAATTCAAATAGCCTTCTTTCTGCCTCTAGATTCCTACTGCCCTTTAATTACACTACATGCTCTAGAAACTTGTACAATCTTTGTCTGCCTCAGTAATATTTTCATTTTCACATGTCCCTCTATGAATATATCTTGTTCAGATTTACCCCTTCATCACTCTCCCTCATTCCATTTCCTGAGCTTCTCAGCTAATCTCAATAAGCTTTGCTGTTTCCATACATGTGCATAAAGTATTTTTTTAACATATTCACCTTCCTTACCTTATCTGCTACCCTCTCTCTCTCTCCAACTATTACCACACCTCAGAAAGGACCTATTTTATATTCCTGTCATTCATTATTTCAGAGTAAAGATAATTATCCAAAGAAGTCTTATATATTTTTCCATGCTTTCATTAGTATCAGTTAGTTGTACAAGAAATCTTATTATATTTACATATCTTTAAAATATATTAATTATTTTTATTGTAAAGGTGATGTACAGAAGGGTAAGAGTTACATAATTCAGGTAATTAGTACATTTCTTTCTGAACAATGTCACCTCTTCCCTCATTTACTCCTGGTTTTCCCCTCCTGACTCCATTCCTCCACTAATTGCATAGTTCATTTTCAATTGTATAGTTCATTTTCAATAGTGTCTAATGAGTGTCACTGTTGTAATTGTCCACCCTTGGTCCTACTATTTCTGTGCTCCCCCTTAGCATCTCCCAAACAGATACACTCATGGGTAAAGGTAGAGAAATTAAAAAAAAAAACAGTGACAAAGGAAAAAAGCAAAACAAAAAACAAAAAGCAAAAAATAAAAAACTCTTTTTTCCATTTCTTGAAGTTCATTTCAATAAACATCATTTGATATGATCATAAATGTATAGGTATTGAGCCTTTGTGGTCCTCATATTACAAATGATCCAACCATGCAAGCTATGTTACTTTGGGTCTGGTTTACTTCATTTGATATTTTTTTCCCAAATCTTCTTATTAAAAAAGATGCAATATCATTCTTTCTGACATGCCACATTTAAGCCATTTTTCTACTGGGAGGCTTCTTGGCTGACTCCATATTTTGGCTATAGTAAACAATTCTGCAATGAATATGATTGTGATAGTAGCTTTAGTGTAGGCTGCTTTGTGGTCTGTTGGATAAATGCTCAGGAGTGGGATTGCTGTGGCATAGGGGAGTTTTAAGTTTAGTCTTTTAAGGCACTTCCATACTAGTTTGCAGATTGGTTGAACAAATTTGCATTCCCACCAACAGTGTAGTAGTGTTTCCTTTTAGTCACATCCCTACCCACATCTGTTATGAGTTTCATTTTCACATGTCCCTCTATGCATATATCTTGTTCAGATTTACCCCTTCATCACTCCCTCATTCCATTTCCTGAGCTTCTCAGCTAATCTCAATAAATTTTGCTATGTTTCCATACATGTGCATAAAGTATTTTTAACATATTCACCTTCCTTCACCTTATCTGCTACCCTCTCTCTCTCTCTTTCCAAATATTACCACACCTCAGAAAGGACCTATTTTATATTCCTGTCATTATTTCAGAGTAAAGATAATTATTCAAAGAAGTATTATCTTTTTATTTAATATCTGCATATTGTGTACTTTTATCAGACTCAACTCTTCACTTACTGTTGCCTTCTCCACTGATCTCATCCCCTATTATTTAAATGTTTAGTATTTTGTCATCTTCATTCACAGATGAAGTGTATTTTTGTATTGTTCACTTATATACTAATAGACCCTTCTCCAACTCTCAATCCCCTCAGAGACCTACAATTGAAAATATCTGTATAAAACATATGCATATATGTATTTGCATATAAGCACATATCTAGATATGTATAATCCTGCAGAATAAGTAAGCCTATATTAATACTGCAGGCAATAGATAGCTCTATATACAAACAGATACTTAAAAACATAGATACATAAGTAAGTAGATCAGATGATAGATGATAAATATATATATATATATATATATATGGTCTACCTCTCTCTATAAATATATATATATATATATTCCTATAAGCATTTATGGTTATGTTTACCTTTCAGTCTGTGTATCTATATATAACTTTTACCCAAAACCTATTCTCCTAAAATTATTCATGCAAAAAGTTAAGTCATCCTTAGACACTGTTCTCTGTGAATATTCAATTATTAATCAAACCCTAGAATTTTACCTTTGATACTTCTCTCCATTCACTCCTCCCTCTGTTCAAGGTACATATTCCCGTGCCTGAAGAATTTCAGTAACCTTCATGTGCTCTGTCTGAATACTGTTTTACAGCACTCCCCATGGTTAGCAGGGGACAGGAATAGCAGGGATGAATTTTGTAAACAGGAATCTCATCCTATCATAAACTTCTTTTATGGCTTTTCATTGTTCCTTTGGTAATTTTTAAAGTCTAGAAAATGGCCCATAGTTTCCTCTTGTATTATCTAACTTTTGATTATCCACTCTTACTTCAGAAATTTCTCTTTGTTCTTCACTCTTAACTCATCTCAAGGCCCTCACAGTCGCTGAAATGTGATTGCTGTTTCTATCTCCAAACTTGCAGATATGCCCGTGGTTAGAAATAACAGGCTCATTTCCAATTATCTTGTTTTGTCACATCAGACACAACTTCCCCAGAAATGTCAGTCCTAATCTTACATCAGATCAGTTCTGTGCACTTTGTGTTTGCTGTGGCTGGATTTTAAAGCATTATTTTCTTCTAAATTTTACCACCCTTCACAATGATAATTTTTATGATCAGTATCTACTTATTAGGTTTTAAACATTGAGGAAAAAAACATCATTTTTTTCCTAAGAATTTTGTCCCAGATCAAAGGTCCATCTGCTAAATGTATCTCTTCTAGTTTCTACTTAATTTTTTTCTTAGAAGAGAAAAGGAATTTTATTACTTCAGTAACTGTGAGAATTTCACCCCTTTCTTTTTCTCCTATATTGTTTTTCTCATTGGAAAGGTTTAACATGATAACATGGGCTCCAGCATGTCAGCTCAGTTTCTCTTTGTTCTCCATCTAACCAAAAAGCACCCTTGTTCTTCTTCTGCTGCTCTTGATGACTAGTTTAATCCAACTGCCAGTTCCAGAGACAGATCTTAAGGATCCTTCAGCTATAACTTGAAGACATGAGTACCTTGCTGTTTATTTTGGTCTCTTCTGAATCTCAAACACCAGTGACAGTTTTCCTTTCTGCTATCCTGTGATGTAACTATGTGTTCCTTAGGATTTTTTTTTTTTTCACCCAAAGGCCTTTGTCTAGAAAGTGAGTGCAAGGCCTTTTGATTCAGAAACCATTATCTCAGGGCTGTGGTTGCCAAAGGAGGGAAGCTATTTTCTAGTTTCTAAAAAAACAAACAAAAATAACTTATATTGCTTTGTCACTTCCTTGACAAATAGATTTAATTTCTTTTGTACTGCTATATCTATGGAGACCCTTAGCAGAAGAACCATAGGTTGAGGCTAGAAGACCTCTAATATTTCTTATCAATGCATTTTCTTTTGCAATAAACTCAAGACAAGGAAGAAATCACATCTTTAATTGGGGGTATTTCATAAGAAGTGCAAGAGAATAAATTAATCACTTTCCTGTCCCCTCTCAAAAGGAGTGACACTGACCAAGATGTATTATACAAATAAGCTGATATGTTATTTTTAAATGGTCCTGTAAAAATCACTTGAATGCAGTAAGAAAAAATGAAGAAAATAATAACCATAGATTAGAAAAGTGAAATGTTTGTCATCTTACATTTTATATTAGGTTCTAATATAAGGTCCACTAAATTCTTGTGTTATAAATTATTATAATTTTTGGCACTAGGTAGAAAAACTTACGTCATGTGCAAAAATTATAAGTATTTTTAAGTTGTGAGAGGTCATTTTTGGAACTAGTCTCTTCTATCAGGCTCCAGCAGCAGACCAGAACAAACCAGAAAGCATCACTCGTGATGAATGAACCAGGTAAGTTCTCACTTTTCCTTGAAAACATTCCACTTGTAATTATTGTTATGTTTCCTAGGCCAACCTTACAATAAACATCTGTTTTATAATCTGATCAGTTGAATACTCATTGTATTTCATAAAATAATAGGTTGGGAAATTCTAGATTTGCAGTAAAGACCAAGTGGACTTTTCTACTAAATTTGTTGTAAATTCCATAGATTGTCTTATGGCAAAATTGCATAAAAATAACATTTTATAGCAAAACATTGAACATTGTATTTAGAGCATCTTTAAAATAGGCACCCTCCATAGAAAACATAGTGGATACAAAGAAATTAGAAACTTGCCTTAAGCTTCAAGATACCTATCTTTTTATCTATGGCAGATATTTTTCTTTTTTGTTAAGAAACTACCAAGTTTCCTTTAAATCATTCTACTCTTTTTCTTCATTATTCCAAGATAAAGCTCACATTATAAAATCAAAATTGCAATTTGGAAAGATTTATATTTCCCTCAAAATAATGTAAAGAATCTTATTATTTGTGGAAAAAATATTATTCTTGCAATGTATATATATAAAAAACGTTATATATAGCTATGTGCATATATATATATATATATATATATATATATATATATATATATATATACATATAGTTTATCAACAGTTATCTGAAAGAAACCTAGAGTCACTCTTGCAGGAAGGCAATGCACCCCACATCAGTCTCCTCCTTCCAAATACAGATGTAGAGGAACCAATGCACTTATGGAAATCTACAGTCTTATGCTGAGTTTCTAATTAAGATCCTAACACATTCTCAGAGATGAGCTGGGTTGTAGTGGAAGCTGGTATGCAAAAGAGATGGCCAAATTAAAATAGTAGCTAAGACATGAAACATTACCCTGAGGACAGTAGACATTTCTTCTTCCATCCTGAAACCAAATGACCTATTGATATTTTTATCCACTTAATTGCTTTCCTTACAGATACACATATTGAGTCTTAATCCCAGATGTGATGATACTTGTAGATTAGTACCTTGGGGAAACCATTAGGCTCAGACTTTTGTCTTTGATGTGGAGCCCCAAAATGGAATCCATGCTTCTGTGACACAGATGTTAAGGGATCTACTTCTCCCTTGGGTCCTGTGACAGAAGTTAAGCATTCACTTAATTTAACAGTTAGAGCAATGTTAAATATTCTTAAACTAAGCTCCATTGGATCATACCAAAAATCTGGCTAATCTTGTGGCTGACTCCAGGAGGTTCCAGTTTTAAGCTAGTCTAGGCAGAAGAAAAAGAGAGAAATACCATCTCAAATCCACAAGAAATTAAAAAAAGCTAAAATACTTTTACTGATAAATCTTCATTTTAAATATACTGTGAATTATATTTTTCTTTTTGGTATACTCAAAAATCAGGCTAAGTTGTAAGCAACATTTTGGAAGGTGTTTTGGATCACAGAGGAGCAGTTGTCACAATGGACTTTTCTACCCAGATGAGATGAATATATTAGCTCAACATAAGACCTGTGACTGTGACAAATACAGTCCTTCATTTACATAGGGGACTGTACCATGATTGGAATAAACATGAGTCTGCTGTTGTGATTTGCACAACTATCTTTCCTGTGTTATTTTCTGGCTAATAAAACAAGTTGCTCAACCACTTTGTGGGCAGCTCAGAGATTTACTTCTTGTTGCCTCCCTGCTGTTACAACCCCAGGTCTCAGCGCTCACTCTCAAGTGGTTTTCCATCTCTTTGCTGAGCTGGTCAGACAAAGGAAGAAAAAAAGAATCAATGGTGGCCACAAAGGATCAGTAAAGCCAGAAAGCTGTGTGTCTTGGGCTAAAGGACCAGGAGTGTCAAACAGCAGGTGATGGGGGGCAGCAGAGGAATGTAGACATTCAAATAAAAGCTGGCTGGTCAGAAAGTGAAGAGTTGTCACCATTCAGAGCATCCCGTCGCCTGTGGTACAGAAAGCTGTAACATATGGGCCACAAAACTATTCTGCAGCTCCCTAGCTGTCCATGGCCCTGGAAACAAAACCCGACGTCCGAACTCTTGGCTAATACCTTAGTGGTCAAAGGCCCAAGGTTGAGATCTGCTGCCCACTCATCTATTTCACTGCCTACAAATACCTACAAAGGCCAGGATAAATTGAGTAGCTGCTTTTCCCCCAAAGAGCCCAAGCAGTCTGATTTACAGTACTTACAGAGAAATGCCTGTGAGTTTGTTTTGTCTCTCTTGACTGCGAGGTGAGAACTCAATCAGATGTCATATTCAACTCAGAAACCAAATATGCTGTCACCTAAAACTTAGATGTCCAGTCTCCAGAACTATTAAATTATAAATATATTTTTTTACTTAATGGACTCAAGACATGACATTGTTTTTTTATTGCAACCAAAATCAACTCAAAGAGATAGACTTTGAAAGTTTGAATTGCCCAATTTAATTTTATGGAGAAAAGATATATTAAAGAAATCATAATAAGAAAGATATCCCTTGTAGATAGCAAATGGGTGGGAGCAATATAGGCCTAGTAGAGTAAGAAACTATCAAAGAAATCTAAATATGTGCTTGGTGATGTGTATGGAATTGAAATTTAATTGTTTTATAAATAACTCTCATTAACAGTGACTGGCTTTACATATACAAGGAAGTGATGCTGGAGAGGAAATACCAAACTCTCAAGATACCTCACACACCCTGCAGTCATTCATCATGCACTTATTGACGAACACAAAAGGAAATAAGAAAGGGAGAAGACAGCATGTTGGCAAGTGAAATGAGATAAGAAGAGTGATATCTGGTAACAAAAAGTAATAGAATTTCATGAAACAGTGACATCATGGACTGGAAATACATCCATGATCTCACTAATTCAGATGTAATAGGAATCTTTTTCATACAGGACAATTGATCTATTTTTGTCATTTCTTACTGACTCACAGCATAACTTGAAGTTCCACTCTTGAATTATGTGCCTGTGATTTTATAATATTACAAACTGAGTATACACACACACATACCCCAAATAATGTTTATTTACTTTTCTATAGGAAGTATTTTCTTGGTCAATGGGAATTGTGGAAATTACTTAACACTGGAATTACAAGCTACTCAAAGATTTCAGCAGGAAATATCACTTAGGACTATTAATACAAATGTAACAGTGATACCGTCCATAAACACACAAAATAGTGCATAAACAGATTAAATAGACTGAGAATCTATTGTCAGAAATATTGATTGTTCAAGAATATGGCAATATTCTTAGAGTAATTTTGGGGAAAAGCTTTGAAATTTTCAATAAAATGTTCATTCAAATTTTAGTTGATCCAGAAAAATCACAGGCCACACACACACACACACACACACACACACACACACACACACACACACACACAAACACACCATTCTCTCTCTCTCACACACACACTATCTCTTTCATACACATACACACACAAACTTCAGTGAAGTTGAATCAAATCATTTTCTAATTCTACTTCTAAAGTTAATTAATATTTCTATTATTGTTGAAACAAAATTTTAAACCTACTGGAAATAAATTTAAAGGACAAAATAAAATTATTGGAAGTTGTATAAATGTCCTAAAATGTATTTTTATGTGGGAAAGAGTAGTTCAATAATAAAAAACAAATTTAAGGAACACACACTAGAATCTGAGGCTGACAAGTATGTGCCCATATAAACTTACAGTGAAATTTGCCTTGTTTTTACTTTTGATATTACCTAGTCTGTCCAAGTTCATTGCTGTGTGAACAAGTGTAAGACGATTGGTAAATGCTATAATGAACAGTGACCTAGTATAAAAACAGAACAATGCTTATCATGGAGAATTGAAATTTTAAAGTAAAGGTCATGAAGATTGGAGAGGAAACAATGTTTGAAATAAAAACTACCAGGCATTTACTCTTACCATCTTGAAATTAATTGTTTTACATCATTAAAAAGCAAATCAGTAAAATGGGAAGAGAAATATTTTAAAATCATGTTGTCCAACATGTTGTCCAACATGTATAAAGAAATCATTAAATTCAAAAATTCAATTATATTGTACATACATAAGGTGGATATTATCCTTAAAAAGAACAAAAAACTGATATACTCTTCATCATGAGTAAAATATAAGACATTATAAAAAGTAAAATATTCCAGAAACAAACTATAAATCTTATATTATTAACATAATATCTGTTAAGAAAAAGGCAATTTCCACAGAGATAAAAAACAGAAGAAAATCACCATGGAGACACAGCACCATTTCTGGTTTTCTGGTGGTTTATTGGAGATTAGAATCTCACTGACTTTTTTGCCCGGGATGACTTTGTACTGTGATCCTCAGATCTCAGCCTCCTGATTACAAGTGTGAGCCACCAATGCCCAGCTCAGTGCTGGTTTTTGAACAATAATAGCAATGTACTTAGTGCCAGAAGCTATAAACTTAAAAGTCATAGTGATACATATACTTTGTGAATTTTTTTATCAAAAATTCCAGAAACAAATCAGGAACTCCCCAAATGTAGTAAAATATAATCTTCTTTTTATCTAAGGATCTAAAATTATTCAGATTTGATAAAAACTGACATTTATCCAGTAGCATTGTCTTACCTTTTCCTCCTTCTCCTCATCTTATTTGATCCATACCTCCTGGATTTCTCAAATGACATTGCATTTGTTCAACAATAACAACACACACACAAATAACATAACAACACACACACACACACACACACACACACACACACACACACGTACCCCTCACTACTCCACACCATTTCTTGACTCCTTTAAAAACTATCAATTGTGTAGAGAATAAAAAGCACAACACTTTGCAATAGACAAGTGCTTTTCACTAAACAATGATGACATTTAAAATGTGGAAGCAGACAATATCCAAATATTAAACACATTGTTGCACCTAATGACCTCGATTCATTGTTACTGAGGAAACACAGTAAAATAAAATAAAATAAAACATAGAAGCTAAACAATAAATGTGATCCAAAACATCAGAGATACAATATTTAATGAATGTATTCAAAGTTTATTCACAGAAACAAATTGATGGAAGGACAGACAATCATTTGATAGGTTTTGAACTATATGTATTTTGTGAAAAAATAAATTTTATCAAGTCAGTGAAGGTTTCTTCATAACCTAGGTCATCCCTCTTTCTCCATCCATTCAATTTTTATCCTCATCTCCAGGCAAACACAGAGCTCTGTCATCCAAGATTAATATGTATTTTTTAAGAGTTATACCTAAATATACATTTTGGCTGACTTGTTCCTCTCAACATAAAACTTTAGGGATTCAGCTAAACAGAAATAGAAATCAGTAGGTTGTTTCTGCTATTGTTGGAATAATATTAATAATGGATGGAGAGTATTCTAGTTTATGTAGTAGCTCTATTTTTATGCTTTTGTTTTTGTTTTGTTTTCTTTTGGGTCAGCTGTGAGTCCTGAGCTCTGGGTCTGGCTGCTGTACCTGAACTCTTCAGCTCAAGGCTAGTGCTCTACCACTTGAGCCACAATGCCACTTCTGGCTTTTTCTGCTTATGTGGTGCTGAGGAATCGAACCCAAGGCCTCATGCATGAAAGACAAGCATTCTACCACTGAGCTACCAACCCTAGCTCTATTTTTATAATTCAGTATATCTGAACATTTTAAAACTGTGTTCAATTTACTGCTGTAACAAATAGACTTCTTATTAGTACTTGCCCACAAGACTTTGTGTAGCTATATGCTTGCTTTCATTTTCTCAGATAAATGAACAGGAATAAAAAGAAGAAATTTTCATGTGGTAGGTATACACTATGCATGGAAATATCAGTGAAAGTTGTTATTTAAAATTCTGACAAGATTGAACATGTTCCAGGTGACAAGATTTTAAACAACATCAGCGAATATACTAGAATTTTTTTAATCTATAGACACAATCATTCTTTCTGGAAAGTATGAATACCAGAATAAACAGAAGGCCATTTTCATAAGAGATAAGACTATATGGCAACAATACAATCACCTGAGACAATGTACTGCTTAGGTAAAAGAAAATTTAATGTCATGGTATGTGCTTTAAGTATACACCCTCAGTCATAATGTTAATGATACATTGTTTGGTTTATAAGTTTCACATTCCTTGTTTTTCCAGCACTCAGTTAAGAGTTTCTCGAAAGTCATTCTCATTAATAATGCTTTATATTTTGAGTCATTAAAGTTCATACTAACTTGCTTTCTACCATCTGATAGGAAGTGTTACTTCTAAATCTAAAGGATTAAAAGGCTTTTCATTCTTTCTTAAGGACAAGCTCTTATCAGATAATGTTCAGAGGTATCTTTGGAATAATAATAACAACAAAAAAACTTACCTAATACATGCATGGACAGCTGAGTACATAATAATGGTTGACTGAATGCTTTGACATTTCCAGTCAACTGTAGCTGTATCATTGTCCTTTCCTGGTTGTTACATCAGCAGGATTGATAGGAACACAGGGATGATATTAATACAGACGTTTCCTTATGCAGACATTCTTACTGCCTGGGTGCCTTTTCAAACTTGAAGGACACTTCACAGTTTACAAACAGCCTTCCTTTGAAAATAAACTACCCTGCTAGCACTATGCTTGGTAAGTTTATGCCTGTGGCATTTTTAGAACAGAGTTACAAACTTTTAAGAATATAAATTTAATGGAAATCCTGACAGCTCCCTATCTTTACCTAAGACAATGTTGTCAATGTTAGATGGCATTCTCCAGGTAATACTGATGAGGTCAGCTCTGGATAGCAAACTAATTGCAAGCTGTGTTTCTGCTGACAAATTATAAGCGGTGCTTATGTATGCCACACAAATCTAATGTAGTTCAGAGCCTTGGATAGAGGCATAGCTATCAGTAAAAGTCATTACTTCTATTGAACAAATAGAAAATTGCTGTACCAAGCACTTTTTAGATTACTAATGAGAAAGGCACATACTATATAACATCTATCACTGTGGAAATATAATCATCTTCCTTTCTGATTATTTAAAAACTAATTTATATTAAAATAATGTAATTTTTCACACTACAGTATGGCAAACACAGAGCATATGTTTATCGATTATGATCACTTTCTTTTCATTGGGGTAACAAGAAGAAATGCTTGTTTCCATTAAATTCAGGGAGAAAATCTTCTGTTGAGGCTATTCATATTCACTATTCATATTTCACTAAAGAAATAACTTTTTCCTTAAATTATTTTAGTTTCTTATGATAAAATAAAATGTGATTATTCACATTTTTCATCATCTTCTTTCTACTACTCATTTAGTGATATGTAGAACTAGTAAAACAATAAACAGCAGATGGAATCCATCTGCTGGAGATTTAGTAACCTATCCTGTCCTGACTTCCAAACAATAGAGATGCATTGTATTTATTATCTCTGTTGGATTATTTACTCCTCTATCTTCTATTTAACATGACAAAGTAGCTGGAGCTATTTGAAATTATTAAGGGAATGACTTATATAGCTCTCAGTAAATGTAAAACTTGATAGCAACAATGATTCATTCTCTGAAGGAGATAGAGTTATGAGTCCTAGAGGATCCAGAATAAGAAAGAAAGGAATGTCAGAGGCCAGGTTTAGGTTTGCTTAACAACTGGTTCTCCTAAGTAATAACTTAGGGACTATACCAAAACCATCTTTGTATCATCTGAGCATAGTATCCTGTAGGACCGCCCACCAGGCTCTCGCATTTATAAGGCCACATCATCTTTCCATAACATTACAGTAAGGTCCAAGTGCCCAACTCAGTAACTTCTAGGAAAACCAAGCAAATTCAAACCATATAGCAACTCCTATATTCAATTTAGGAATGTTTCTTCAGTTTGACATTTTTTTCCTCTGTTCCTGGTCTATCCTGATGACATTCAATCTGTTCTGACTCAGAATGTAGAAACTACTTTTACCACAAAATCCTATGTGGTGAAATAAAAGTGATTTTTATACTTACAACATACAGAATGTTTTGATATTTTCTTTTATTTGGGCGGCGGGGGTCCAGTCGTGGGGCCTGAACTCTGGGCCTGGGCGCTGTCCCTCAGCTCTTCAGCTTAAGCACTCTACCTCTTGAGCTATAGTGTCACTTCCGGCTTTTTTTTCCTGCTTATGTGGTGTTGAGGAATGGAACCCAGGGCCTTATGCCTGCAAGGCAAGTGCTCTACCACTGTCCCAGCCCTGTTTTGATATTTTCTATGCCATTCTATTCCTTTTTAGTCTAGTTGTGTTATCTTATGAATGCCTAGGTTTATTTACATATAAGTCACTTTCATAACACTGAGCAACTGTTTTCACAAAGCACTCATTCATAAGGTTTGTATAGGAATCTTTTCAGGGAGTTTTCTGATCTATAAAACATCATAAAGATACTGGTTTTGAAGTGGAGAGAAACTTAGTTTGAAATTTGAAAGCAATACTTTAGGGGCATATGGATTAATCTAGAAAGACACTGATGTATAGTAGCCAATGGATTTTTTCCATTCTCAGTCATTTTAATTAAATTATTGTTTTCTTACTACATCTATTAAATAGAAGTCATATTATATAAACTTCAGGTTGTAGTTTTCATATATACATTTCACATTTATATTGAGAAATAGCACTAAAAAAGGCATCATAGTCAAGCATTCCCATTAAAATGACTAAAAGAATACAATTAAATATTTAATCTTTGTTATCACTGAAGTATAAATGAGAAAACAAACTCTAAAGCAAAAGAGTCCAAAGGATGAAAAGAGTAGAAAAATAGCATGAATATATAAATAAAGCAAAGTTAAAAACTCATTTGACAGGATTATCCAAAGTTAATACTTTTTTTGAGAATCAGTGATTAAACATGATGAAATCATAAAGTTATACTTCACATGACAAAAATGAATTAACCACCAAGGTAGCACCAAGAAGTCAAGTTGTGATTAATCATAAAAAATAGTGCAATTCACTATTTTAACAAATTAAAAAGTGATTGTAACTTCATTGAATTGACATTATTGCATACCTGGTTAGACAGATGAGAACATACATATTTCATTGAAGTAATCAAGTTTAATTTTGATTTAATTTTCCACGCAAGGAAGCAAGATTGCTATATTTGACAAATGCACTGAATAGATCACTTGAAATATGATGTCCTGCAGACTTTTTCCATCTATCGGGTTTGATGAGTATAAATCATGAACAGTGCATACCTTTGAGGGATAATTGCACATTTGGTGAACACCAACTGCAGTGTTAAAATCTACTTCTGCCCACCCAACTCTTTATATTTACTGTTATCTTCAACATTTTGAATGTCAAACCCTGTAATGGCAGTTGCTTCCAAGGAGCCCAATCTATTACAGTAATCTATTTACTGAAACTATAATCTATAATAACTATCACACTGTTTGAGGAAAAAAAACTACAATAAATAGTGCTGAGATTTAGGAAAGAATGAAAGTAGAACCTTGCTTAATCAGTCACAAAAGGCAACTGGACATAGGTTAAAGTCTTCAGTGTTACGATATGTAACTATAAAACTAATAGAAGCCGAGCGCCAGTGGCTCACACTTGTAATCCTAGCTACTCAGGAGGCTGAGATATGAGGAAAGTCCATGAGACTCTTATCTCCAATAAACCACCAGGAAAACTGGAAGTCGCGCGGTGGTTCAAGTGGTAGAGCGCTAGCCTTGAGCTGAAGAGGTGAGGGATGGTACAAATGGAAGAAAACATGGAGAAAATAAGGTATTGGAATGAGATAAGGTTACTTTGTTTGTTTGTTTCAGAAACCATCCCAACACTATAGGAAATAGAAACACGTAGGGAATTGTGTCAAACAAAACGGTTTTGCACAGAAGCCGAATGGAAAAGCAGTCATGAAATGGGAAATATATATCTATAAAATATACCTCGGAGAATATACCACATGAGTAGCAATATACCTAAGTAGACTATTCTCAAAAGAACATCTACAAATACCCACAAGTATATAAAATATGCTCAGTGTTATTAATAATTAGGTAGATATGTAAATTAAAACCAGAGGAGTTATCATTTTCCAGTCCTACATAAAAAATAATGCCAATACCGAATCATTACAATCAAATAATGTGATGTAATTTTTAAACTTCAAATATCGTATAATATATATATCATATATGTTAATATATAATATTGATTTGTATTGAAGATGCTGATATAAATCTGAATTTTAATGTAGCATTGTGTTAAAAATAAATGTATAACTGACAAAACACTTTTAAATCATCCTTTTTGAATCACCACAATTACTCATTGTTTTCTCAAAGAGGAAATTGATTCCATTTTTAGCATATTAGCATTGATGGGGTAATTTTCCAATCAAGCCTTGGTGTAAGTGATGAATAGTTACATCTTTGTAAAAATATAAAAATAATTCAAATATCTAGCTTTTCTCTTCTCTAAAATTTCAGAGAACATCATAATTTTAGAAGCACTGATCATTTGAATCTATCATAATATTTTACATGCTTCAGATTAAATCTCATCTTTTTTACTAAGCTACCCTTTTTAGTGAAAATGATATGTAAGAATTAGCAAATTTGAGTGTTTTGTGTTCTTCTCCAAACCTGTGAGGGTTTTTCTGATCCATAAAAATCAGTTTTCTGACTAGGAACTAAAGATTTTCCATTAACATTGGATGAAAATGCTAAAATAAACTTCCTTCCAATTTTACCAACTATGATGGCCAAGGATTTTATTATTTTTCTATAAATTTGCTATACTTACTTAGAAACAATTTAATAGAAGTAATTTGTATATTTGTGCTTCAAATTTCAAGTATAAATAAGATGGATGGACAAATTTTTAATAACTAACACTTTAAAAAATTCTTTACTCTAATGGATTATAGCTAAATATTTATGAATCTTTCAAGACAGGTGTTAATAATGGAAATATAACTACTGTAAACAACCAAAGATTAAATTTTTCTATATCACAGAGCTAGTATTGAAAGTACATTTAAAAATAGATATTTTTATTATAAGCTCTATACATATTTATATTGACATAATATGAATTACTTAATTAAATATTTCAGTAAAAAGAAAATGACTATACAAGTCCTGTGAAGTAATTACTGGAATTGGCTCATTCAAACTAAAATATTTGTTTATAATAAGTCTTTCCTATTAGGTTTTAGTTTTTTATAAATATTTAATTAGATTGTCACAGTTTATTGAATATTAGTCAATTAATATTGTACTAAGACAAACTACAACACATGTGAATAAGATCTTTGAGGGAGGATAATTTGATAGTCTTATGAATTCATATATATTAAAACAAATTTAAGTAGACTTTATAAAATAGAGTGTTTACTCTCTAAATGATCCCATGGAGAAATCTAATATCTATGACTTTTTTTCCTTTTTTAAATTTTATTGTGAAAATACCATACAGAGGGTTTACAATTACATAAACAAGGTAATGAATACATTTCTTATCAAGCATTGTTGCCTCCTCCTTTGTTTCCCCTTCCTATCCCTTCCCATCTCTCCCGGCCCTCCCCCTTCTCACCTTTCCACCACAACCCCCTCCCCGCCAAAACTGTAAAGTTTGTTTTTTGACATAACGTCTTGTACATCTCATTGTTGCAATGGGTCCACCTGTATCCCTATCTACACAATTTGTTTTTTCCCTTCCCCTCCACAAATTATACCAACATCAAATACAGTGAAAACAGGGTTTATACCGTGGGGGAAGGACATACAAAGCAACAAAAAATAATCTTGTAAATATGTTAGAAACAATCACAAGAAAGAAAAAAAAGAAAAAAAAAACATTTGAGTCCTTATCTTGGGGTTCATTTCGCCTAACATCAACATCAACTTATCTGACCGTTTCTGCTTGTCTCAGACATATACTAGTAACTGCAAATAAGGGAAACCATGGGACCTATGCTTCTTTGGACCTGGCTTACTTCACAAACAAGACCATGCTAAAGCTACCAGCACAACTATGTTTATTGCAGCATTATTTACCATAGCTAAGATATGGAACCAACCCAGATGCCCTTAAGTAGATGAATGGAAAATGTGGTATATATACAGTATATACACAGTGGAAATCTATGTCACCATCAGAAAGAATGACATTGTCCCATTTGTTAGGAAATGGAAAGACTTGGAAAAAAATATATTTCTATGACTTTTTAAATTGGATGTTCCCTCTTGACTTTTGGTGAGGTAAAAAATACCTTGACCATAACTGGGTTTGAATTTAAGTACTATTTTGTCACTTAAAGAATAAGCCTGAATCCTGGTTGATGGGGCTTAGTCCTGTAATCCTGGATAGTCAGGAGGCTGAGATCTGAGGATCATGTTTCAAACCAGCTTGTGCAGAAAAGTCTGTGAGACTCCTTTCCCCAATTAACCACCAGTAAACTGGAAGTAGTGCTGTGGATCAAACTGATAGACAATTGGCCTTGAGTGAGAAAGTTCAGGGATAGCACTCATGCCACAAGTTCAAGCTGCTCCACCACTGAAAAAAAAGAAAGAAAAGAGGAGTCTGTATCTAGTGCTACTACAACTCACTGATGGGATTTAATGGGTATAAAGAAGAATGTTCAATTCCAACTCAATACAGAAATGGTAAGTTCATTTTTAACATACTGTCTTTTGATTATCACTGTTCCATTAGTATGCCCTTTGTCTTTTGTCTCTTTGTTGTTGTTTTTAATGCACTGTGTGAAGTTATTTCTTCTTTCCTTCATTTTTTTTTCCCATTTGGTTTATCACCTGTTGTCACTGTATTTGATTTTGGTATCCTGCACATTGTATATACATTTATCTCAACTGGAGAATTGAAGGGGAAAAATAAATGTGAGATAAAGGATAAAGAGTGAAATATATTTAAACATAAATTGTTTTTGTTTTTAGTAGTACAGGGTTTAAATTCAGGTTGTCATGCTAGGCCAGTGCTCTAACATTTGAATCATGCCATCTTGCCTACATAAGTTTAAATAAAAAATGTTCTTGATAAATTTTAAAATAAAGTAATATTATATAGTTACATTCATATTTTTATATAAAAATTACCTAAGTCTATGTGTATTCAGATGTATATATGTATATAAAATACTTGCTATAGTCAGATATTGACTTTATTTTACTAAGAAAATAGGATGGTTCTAGATTTAAAAGTGTATTTTCTTCTCTTATTTCTTTTATTTTAACACTAAAGACTCACAGATATTAGGCCATACATTAGGATAAAGTTCTTTTGAAAAAGGGACTGCAGTCATCAAAAATCAAATATTTTTGGGCCTGGCCTCCTTCACTTAAAATAATTTTTTTCTAGGTCTTTCCATTTCCTTACAAATGGAGCAATGTCATTCTTTCTGATGGAAGCACAGAACTCCATTGTGCATATAAACCACATCTTCTTGATCCATTCATTTACTGAAGGACATCTGGTTTGGCTCCATATCATAGCTATGGTAAATAATGGTACAATGAACATGGTTGTACTGACAGCTTTAGTATGGCCTTGTTTGTGATCATTTGGGTAAATGCCCACGAGTGGGATTGCTGGGTCATAGGGGAGCTATATGTGTAGTCTTTTAAGTCAGGCCCAAATAAATATAGGTTTATGGTTTCCCTCATTTGTAATAACTAAAATATGTCCATGATATTCTTAGCAGGGGTTCACAACAGCTGTATGGCTAATTGCATAAGACATACATAATGAAGTGTAGCAAAATGAACTCCAAGAATTGGAACCAATTGAAAATTGGTTCTTATTATGTTCTCTATGCAGTTATTTCTATTTTTTCTTTTCATTTTAGTTTTCTGCACACTTTGTTTTGTATATAAGTTTATCTAATCTGTGGAAGGGAAAGAGAATCACAAAAACAGCAGGACAAAGGATGAATGAACTACTGTTAACACTGATACACACTAGACAGTACATTAGAAAAAACTTTTGAGCTTTGTGGGAGTGGGGAATGGTAAATAGCAGGAAATGAGGGAGGGGTAACAGTTTTTACAAAGAAATGTATTTGTTGTTTTACTTATGTAGCTGCAAGCCCCATGTTCATCACATTTATAATATTTTTTTCAAATTCTTTATTGTGATTAAGTGATTACATCATTTCCCAAATTTCACAGTATTGTGGGATAGGGATGCTTAATTAAAAATCACAACCAAATTCTAACTTTCATGGGGCAAATTGTCTATCATGGTCTATAACATTTATGAGTTTTATGAGCTTTGCAGTACAGTTACTTCTTCCACAATGGGTTATACGTACATTTCTTTTGTTTTGCATAGCATCAACTGTTCCCTGTTTCTCACTTGTTCCCTCCTCCCATCACTGCCATTGTACTTAATTCATTTTGATCAATGTCCAGTGCAGCTGATGGGTCCTGCTGTTGTATGTTTTTCTCTGATTCCCTCTAATTCTGTGTCATCCTCCTGGTTTCCCTCCGGTGTGCAGATATATACTAAACATGTGATCAGCAGCATGGGATTATTTAGGAGTGGTTTGACTAGATGACTTGTTAATTTTGTCGTATCACCTTACATTTTGGATTTACTATTTATTATCAGGGAGACCATGTGCCATTTGCCTCTTTGCTCTTGGCTTTCCTCGCTCAACATGATTTCTTCTAGCTCCATCCATTTCCCTGCAAATGCCATTATTTTGTCCTTTCTAATGGCTACATAATATTTCATTGTGTATAGATACAATTTTTGGAACCATTCATCTGTGCTGGGACATCTGGGTTGTTTCCATATCCTGGCTATTGTGAACAGTGCTGCAATAAACATGGAGGTGCATGTGTCCTTGTATACTGGTTCCTGTTGTTCAGGATAGATGCCAAGAAGTGGTATGACTGGGTCATAAGGGAAGTCAATATTTAGATTTCTGAGGACCCTCCAGGCTGCTTTCCAAAGTGATTGTATAAGTATACATTCCCACAGGCAGTGTAATAGAGTTCCTCTTTTTCCATATACCCTCCAGCATTTGTTGTTGGCTGACTTTAGGATGTGGACCATTCTGACTGGGGTAAGGTAGTATCTCAGGGTTGTCTTTATTTTCATTTCCTTGACAACCAGGGATGGTGAACATTTCCTCATGTATTTCCTTGTCACTTTTATCTCTTTTTCTGAGAAGTCTCTCTTTAGTTCCCTTGCCCATGTAGTAATTGGTTTGTTAGGTTTGAGAGGGATTAGTTTCTTGAGTTCCCTGTATATACTGGATATTAACCCCTTGTCTGATATGTTGCTGGTAAATATTTTTTCCCCAGTTTGTTGGTTGTCCTTCTAGCTTGATTGCTATAGCTTTAGCTGTGCAGAAACTTTTTATTTTAAGGTAGTCCCATTTGTTGAGTGTCTTTCCAATTTGTTGTGACCCTATGACTCTGTTCAGGAAGTTCTAGCCTGTGCCTATTAGTTCAACTGTCTCTCCTACTCTGTCCTGCACTAGTTTTAGAGATTCAGGTTTGATGTTTTGGACTGTAATCCATTTTGAGTTGATGTTGGTGCATGGTGATAGGCTGGGTCCACTTTTAGTTTTCCACATGTGGCCTCCCAGTTTTCCCAGCACCAGTAGTTGAAGAGGTGTGTTTCTTCCACTGTATGTCTTTGGCTCTTCTGTCAAATATCAGCTGACTGTAGGCATGTGGTTTTATTTCTGGATCCTCTATTCTATTCTATTGGTCTCCTATTCCATTCTATTCCATGGTACAGCCAGTACCATGCTGTCTTTGTTATAGTAGAATATGAAGTCTACAGTAGAACTTGAAGTCCAGCATCAAGATCCCTCCCATGTTGTCTTTTCTGCCTAGAATTGTTTTGGCTATTCTAGGTCTTTTGTTGTTCCAAATGAATTTTTAGACTGTTTTCTGTATTTCAGTAATATACTTAATTAGGATTTTAATAGGAATTGTATTTAATTTGTATATTAATTTTGGCAGTATTGCCATGTTCACTATATTAAGTCTGCCTATCCAAGAGCATTGAAGGTCTTTCCATTTCCTGGTGTCTTCTGTAATTTCTTTCTTTAAGTTTTTGTTAAATAGTTCTTTTACATCTTTGGTTAGGTTAATTCCTAAATATTTTAGTGTTTTTTTGGGGGGGTTATTGTGAATGGGATTGCTTCCTTTATTTCACTCTCTGCTTGTACATTGTCGGTGTACAGGAAGGTGACTGATTTTTGTGGGTTGATTTTGTATCCTGCTAAATTGCCAAAGCGATTTATAATTTCTAAGAGTTTGGGGATAGAGTTTTTGGGATCATGAAGGTATAGTATCATGTCATCTACAAAAAGGGATAGATTAACTTTTTCTTTCCCCATGAAGATCCCTTTAATGTCTTTTTCTTGCCTTATTGCCCTGTGTAAGGGTTCCAGGACTATATTGAAGAGGAGTGGAGACAGTGGGCATACTTGCCTTGTTCCTGATTTTAGGAGAATTTGTTTTAGTTTTTCTCCATTAAGTATAATATTGGCTATTGGTCTGTCGTATATGGCTTTTATTGTTTTAAAGAATGTTCCTTCTATTCCTTTTTCTCCAGAGCTTTGAACATGAATGAATGTTGTATCTTATCAAAAGCCTTTTCTGCATCAGTGGAGATAATCATGTGATTCTTGACCTTGGATTGGTTGATGTGTTGGATTACATTTGTTGATTTATGTATGTTAAACCATCCCTGCATCTCTGGGATGATGCCTATCTGGTCATAGTGTTTAATTTTTTTATGTGTTTCTGGATTCTGTTAGCTAAAATTTTGTTAAGGATCTTTGCATCTGTGTTCATCAAGGAGATTGGTCTGTAGTTCTCTTTTTTTGTTGGGTTTTTGCCTGGTTTGGGGATGAGTGTGATATTGGTATCGTGGAATGAGTTTGGGATAGCTCCCTCCTTCTTTACTTCTCTGAAGAGATTGAGGAGTATGGGTATTAGCTCTTCTTTAAAGGTCCTATAGAATTCTGTTGTGAATCCATCTGGTCCTGGGCTTTTCCTTGTTGGAAGGCTTTTGATTGCTTCCTCTATCTCATTGTAAGATATTGGCTTATTTAATTGACTTACTTCTTCTTTGCTCAGTTTGGGCAACTTGTATTTCTCTAAAAATGCATCCATTTCTGATAGGTTTTCTTTCTTTAGGGAGTATAACTATTGAAAATAGTTCTTTATAATTGTTTGGATATCTTGGGTATTTGTTGTGATTTTTCCTGTGGCATCCCTGATCTTGTTAATTGGGTTTCCTCTCTTCTTTCCTTAATTAATCTTGCCAACAGACTATCAATTTTATTTATTTTTTCAAAGAACCAGCTTTTTATTTTATTAATTTTATCTTTAATTTTCCTATATTCTATCTCATTAATTTCCATTCTTAATTTGATTATCTGGCTCTGTCTAGTAATTTTAGGTTCCATTTTTTCATGTTTTTCTAGCTATTTTAATTGCAACATGAGATTACTTACTTGGTCTGTCTCTATTTTCTTGATGTAGGCACTGAGGGTGATAAATTTGCCTCTCAGTACTACTTTTGCTGTGTCCCACAAATTTCTTTGTGATGTGTCTTCATTTTCATTGAATTGTAGGAACTTTTTAATTTCCCTAATTTCTTCTGTTACCCAGGTGTTGCTTAGAAGGGTGCTATTCAATTTCCATGCATTTGAGTAATTTCTGCTGCATGCTTTGTTATTGAAAGCCAGCTTGATTCCACTGTGGTCGGATAGGAAACAGGGGATTATGTCAATCGCCTTTTATTTGCTTAAGTTCCTTGCATGAACTATGATATGGTCTATTTTGGAGAAAGTTCCATGAGCTGTTGAGAAGAATGTGTACTGTGTTGTTTTAGGATGAAATACTCAGTAGATGTCAGTTAGTTCTGCTTGAAGTATGGCCTCACTTAATTTGGTAGCTTCTTTGCTAATCCTTTGGTTGGTAGACCTGTCCTTTGGTGAGAGTGAGGTGTTAAAGTCTTGAAGCATACTTGGGTCTATTTTATTCTGTAAGTTTGAGAGTATTTGCTTAACATATTTGGGTGCTCCAATGTTTGGGGAGTATAAATTGATAATGGTAATATCCTCCTCTTGAATTGTTCCCTGTATAATTAATATGTAGTGTAGTGTCCTTCCTTGTCTTTTTGTATTTTAATGAAAAGTTTATTTTGTCAGATATCAGGATACCTACTCCTGCTTTCTTACTGGGGGTGTTTTATTGGTAGATCCTTTTTCAACCCTTCACTCTGAGTTTGTTTGTATGTTTGGCTGAGAGGTGGGTCTCCTGAAGGCATCAGATGGATGGGTCATGTTTTCTGATCCAATTTGCAGTTCTTTTTCTTTTTATTGATGAATTAAGTCCATTAGAATTTAAGGTTATTGTAGAGAGAAGCATTGTGGTTCCTGTCCTTCCCTGTTTTCCTAAGTTTTTCTTCATTCCTTTCCTCCTGTGCTTACTATGTTAGGCTTCTATTAATAGCTGTCTGATGTAGGTCCCCATTCTTGGTTGCTTTCTTCAGATTTTTCCCCTCTCTTTGTATTCTTTGTAATGCTAGCTTATTGTTTATAAATTCATTTAGTTTTTCTTTACTATTGAAAATTTTTATTTCTCCATCAACTGTGAATGCTAGCTTTGCCAGGTATATCAGTCTGGGCTGGCAGTTATTGGTTCTCAGGGCTCAGATGGTACTTTCAGATGGCAGGCCTTTCTTGCATTCAGTGTCTGTGTGGGGAGATCTGCAGTGATTCTAATTTTTTTCCTTCTTCATTTTTGCTGCTTGCAAGATTGTTTCCTTATTATTCAGATCTATCATGTTTACTATAATGTCCCTAGAAGTGTTTCTCCTGAGATCCTGCTTGTTAGGTGTTCTATATGCTTCTGTTATGTAGGTAAGATGTTCTTTTTTTTAAGATGGGGGAATTTTCATTGATAATCTTGTTGAATAAGTGTTGCATACCATTGCTTTGTTATTCCTCAACTTTGTCCACTCCAATTATACGAAGGTTAAATTTCTTGGCACTATCCACTTGTTCTTGAATTTCCCTCTGGCATAATTTAAGTGATTTTTCCATATCTGTGAATTTTTGGTTCAGTTGGTATATTCTGTCTTCTATATCTGACACTCTAAATTCCATTTTGTTCACTCTGTTAACTATGGCTTCCATTGTGGCTTGCACAGAGGAAATGGACTCATTCATGGATTGGATATTGGTTCTCAAAGTACTAATTTCACTTCTTATTGAGGTGTGTAGTATCTCTATTTTTGTGTGCACCTCCTGCTTGAGACCCTGCATCTCTTTCCATAGTTCTTCCCCGTGTTTTTAAAATTTCTGGTCTATTTCTCTCTTTAAATTCTTGAGTCATTTCCTCCAGCATCTTTTGGATGTAGCTTTTGTCTTCCATTCCTGCTTTTCTCCCACTGGGGCTCTCCCCTGGGTGGCTGCTGGCTTTTGGTGGTAGCTTGCTATCCTGGTTGTTGATAAAACTTGTAATTTTTCTCTGTGATTTTTGCATGGGGATTCAGGGATTATTGGAGACTAATCTGAAATTTTCTTTGCTTGGTTCCAGTGTCTGGGCTGGCAGAGAGTCTGTACCTGGTCTCGGTTCTGTTGGGGGCCAACCTCCAGCTGCTGGTCTGACCTTCGTAGAGCTCTCAGCTCTCTGCTGTAGATCACTGCCAGTACATTTACAATATTTTCAAAAATAATTTCAAGAAGACCAAAATGACAAAAATAAAATATTGTCAATATTTAATGAAGGAATAGATAAAATTATATATATTCAGTTTCAGGATAGATGCAACTATATAGAAAATAATTCCCCAATGAGAAACAATATACAAGGGAACCTAATAGTTCCTCTCTCTGTCTCTGTCTCTTCTCTGTCTCTCTCTGTGTCTCTCTCATTCTCTCTCTCCCTCAATGAACTCTGAAAACAGACTATGGAACTTCCAAAGGGAGGAAAGGTGAGCAGATGAAGGAAAGTTAAAATGATAAGTGATATGACACATTTGCAACATGTTTGGCACAATATGAGTAGTTCTCTTCGTTTTTAGAAATATTATTTAGTCCTTGTGAGTGACTGGGAGAGAGCACTTGAGTCCCAATTCATAACTTTATATGTACATTGCTTATTTTTTAATGATCGAGACAGTTGCATTTCTATCCGTGTTCCATATTCCTATTGTAATTATTTAAATGATGTAAACTCCCAGTCAAACCGAGATCATGGGATAGTAAATAAATGCAATAGAGAGGGAACAAGTAGGTTGTGGATGGAAAGGAATATGCATTATTTAGGTTTGTCCAATCGAATTGCGGTCAAAACCTCATAAAACTATGTAACATTAAGATACTTAAAAGCAAATGTAACCAAAAATTGAGTTCTTTATTGACACCAACTTTATAATGTAGAGTAACTTGTCTATAGTAGGTAGACTATATTGATTTCTGGTGAAGTTGAATGACATAGAGGTTGATAGGTGCACAGTTCCATAATTAGGTCTTTATTCAATGGATGAATGAGATTCTTCTCAACATAAAAGAGTTTATTTTTAGTCAACTTGATTATTTCTAAGTACAAACTGAAAATGGCTGAAAAACAATCATTACCTTCATGTCCTTTCTCTCATACTTAATTGAATTTTAATGAACTGAGATTCCTAAGCCCACAGCCAAACGTAGATCATACTAGGGAGTTATTTAGAAATACTGTTGTTATCAGGCTTCTGTGAATTAGAAGGCTGCCATCAACTCTTTGAAGCTCTTATCTTTAATTATCAAAAACAAACAAACCAAAAAAAAATGGAATAGCACCAACAACAAAAACCCCAAAGACAAGAAACTCTAAAAGTAGAGCTGCTGCTCAAGTGATAGAGCACTAGCCTTGCACAATAAAAGTTCAATGTCATCACCCAGGCTCTGAGTTCAAGCCATCGGACTGTGGAAAAAATAAATACCAGTTACCTATTGTGGTCCAATGTTCATAATGTTTCCACTAAACATGTCAGTATATAGAAACAAGTAACCTGACTTGTAGCAGACATGACCAGAAGATAAATAAACAGACAAATTCAAATAATTTTGCTAATATTCAACAAGATTTTCAAAGCCCCGAAGATAGAAAAGTTAAAAATCATACCCCATGCTTTTAAGAAATTCAAACTGTGATTTCCAACCAGTAAAATAAAACATGACCCAACATAATAGTTTCCTGAACTTTTCCAGCTCTGTGTCAAATTTTGAAGGATGTATAACACGCATTTTGGTTTTAAACTCCATACACCTATTTTTATGGCCACATCTGTCAAGATGAATGCTACACTGTTTGCAGAATAAGGTACAGTTTGCTTCGACTGAGAGGTAAGAGATGAAGCATAAAATTAAATGAATGTCAAAGAAAGTGTTTTCTGGAACATTCAAGAAGTTGGCCTCATGAGGAACTATGAGAGCTTATTCAAGGCAGTAAACATTTCTTCCTAAAAGTAACATGGTGTTGAATGGCAAACATTAAATTGTGCTGTAACTGTGGATTTCTTTATAGACACGCTGTGACATTATATTGTGGAGCTTTGGTTACATTATTACTGACTCGTGTATAGTATTGTTCTCAGACTTAATTCTGTCAAGGGTGCTGCCAAAAGTTGCAGCATTTACAAGTAAAATGCAAGCATAAAAATAGTATGAAACAACAGACATGTGCATGAAAACTTAAATGTGATTTAATAAATTTGTTACAAGAATGTATATGACAGTAATTCTGAGGATTCATAGAAAGAAACATAAAGGAGTCAATGGAATGCTCTAGATGGATAAGAATCTAAAAGAAATTTGTTGCAGAAGAAGGAGAAAATAGTGTTAAAAGAAAGTGAAAGATCTGCATTGCTTCTGTCTGAAAGTAAGTTGGGATATGAGTGTGAGAAGAAGCAGGGCAGCAAACATGGGGGAACACAAGCTGTGGCATGCCACACTGAGTACGGGGTGCGATAAATGTCATATTAAAGAATGCTATATGTCATGAAGGCTTATGAATAGACTCTACCTGAAAACTGAATGTGAACCATGTAGCAATACTGTAGCTTTGGTAGACTCCACAAAGTGAAGGGTTTGAGTTGAAAATTTTGACATTGACTTTTCATAGGATGTCAGGGATCTCAAATGATACATTAATATAAAAGACAAGAGCATTATATTCATTTAATAAGACATTGCTGAAAGGTAGTAAAATTAGACATATGTTTACACCTGCATTAAGGAATAGAGAAAATTGTGAAATTATGTTAATGACTATAATCACATTCCAAAGTCATAGTAGTGCAGGCACTAAGCTGAAGATTTTGGCCTGAATTTAGTTCTCAGTGTCTTTGTCAGATCTAGTATTCATTCTAAAGCCTAGCCTAAAGCATAGAGCAGCAATGTTTGAGGTCATTGTCAGCCATATTTTCTGCAATTTGAGGTATCTCATTTTTGACGGTAGTATTTTTGGTTTGATCAACATTTATAGACAGTCATTTGGAATAGTAGAGATCTCATGTGATCTCTACTAAATAGTGCCTCATAGATTTAGTATAAGAGACAAACTATTGTCTGAAATCTTGGTTTACTTCTAAGGCAATAGCCTTATATAATATGTAGAGTAAAGCAAGAATATAGATTCCATTTTCAATCAAAGTCTTCTCAGTGCTTATTATCATCTATGTTATCCAAAACCATATAATATTCTTGCTTTCTCTCCTTTATTAAAGACCCTAGGGAGCCAGGTACTGGCGGCTTGATACTGTCATCCTAGATGATGATGACTGATAGAGATCTGAGGATTGTGGTTCAAAGCCAGCCAGAGCAAGAAAGTCAATGAGACCCTTATATCTGAATAACCACTAGAAAACCAGAAGTGGCACTGTGGCTCAAACTGGTAGAAAAATAACCTTGAGAGAAATAGTTCAGGGACAGCACCAAGGCCATTAGTTCAAACTCCATGACCAAAATGGGGGAAAACAAAGGAGGAGGCAACAATGCTTGATAAATGTACTCATTACCTTGCTCGTGTAATTGTAACCCCCTCTGTATGGTATTTTCACAAAAAAAAAAGAAAAAAAAAAGAAATTAGGGAAAGCTCCATAAATAATGACTATCACATTCTTTCCCTAAACTAGTACTTGTTCTCTCTTAAGAAGCTCAAATATTCTCTGAAGTTGCTTTGAAATGAATCACTGCTTGTGAATTTCAAGAGTAAGGATATTGCGTGGTAACTGTTCTTGATCTGAGCCATGTCAAAAAATCCACAATTTGTGATGTTAGTTTAAAGCATAGTAAAAAAGCTTGACCACAAATGAGAATAACCTACAGTTCTTTTTAAAAGTTTTAATTTCTAAAAGTGAAACAAAGAGCTGTAACAAGATGAACATGCACATGTAGATTTGTGTGGCCCCAGGAAATAAGGTAAGCATAAGTATCTTATATTTAAGTATAAGTATCTTATATTTAGCATCAAGATAAATAAGTTAAAAGCAAAAGAGTAGTACTTCCTTTACGTAAAATCAGTGAGAGTATACTCTCCAAATCTTTACCATCTGTTTTCTATTTTTTTTTTAAAGTTTTAGATCTATGAAAGATCACTTGCCAACAAAAATTTAGTCCTCCTGACAGCAGTAGAATATTGTATGGATAGAAACAGGAGACTTTTTTCTAATTCTAGAGGAAGTGAAAACTTTATAGTTTTGGTTGTTTGACCTGCTGGGGGTATACACTCTTTAAATAGTGTCTATGGCTGCATCAATAGACATGTGGCTGCTGAAAGAACAGATTCCAGAAATCCATTTTTTTATATTGTGTTGTTAGTTCAAAAATCAATTATATCCTAGAGTTGGAGTCATTACAAAGAACAAGTAAAGACTCAAAAATGAATTCCAAGAAGAGGGATCGTCCAGATAACAGTTTATAGTAAGATGCTACTAAAACAAAAGAAGGAAAGGTATCTATAACAATATATCATGGGTAGCTGCTGTCTACATTTTATATAGAAAACTATTCAATAAACTATTTGGTTTAAACACCTTGGATGAGCTGGGCATGCATTTCTGTAATCGCTGTGATAAGAAGTTCAGAAAGAACATGAATTCTAGGCCAGCAAGAACTTACCTCAAAGAATCCATACAAGTGATGACAGGATAGTTCATTCACTTGCAAGTACACTGAAATCTCAGACCACTTCAACCCATGACCTGTACTGGAACATAGTTGTATATGTATTATTGGTATAACAACTCTTTTCGAGATTAGTGGTACTAATGTACAGATACAAGGTAATTTTGACCTTTATTATTCTTTCCTGAAGAGAATGTCTGAGCAATATTCTGGTTAGTAAAATATGAATTTTGGAGATAGTACAACATTGGCCTCCATTCCAGTTTTCCTCATATCAGGAGATACAAAAAAGAATAATCTGTTTCGGTAAAAAAATCACAAGGAAGGGCTGGGAAGGTGGCTCAGTGGTAGAGCGCTTGTTTTGCATGCATGCGGCCCTGGGTTTGATTCCTCAGCACCACAAAAGCAGAAAATAAAAAAGCTGGAAGTGTTGCTATGACTCAAGTGGTAGAGTGCTAGCCTTGAGCTGAAGAGCTGAGGGACAGTGCCCAGGCCCAGAGTTCAGGACCCATGACCGGACAAAAAAAAAAATTAAAAAAAATTCACAGGAAATAGGAATGCACTCCTATTTTCTCTTTTGTCTTGTACCAGAGGGAATACAATACTATTGGTTGACTATAGAATTATTTTTCGTGTAAAATTCTTAGAATTAGATAAGTTGATGTTAGAAGAAATGAAACCCAAGATAAGGACTCAAATGGTTTTTCTTTCTTGCTATTGTTTCTAACATATTTATAAGATGATTTCTTTATTGCTTTGTATGTCTCTTCCTCATGGTATAACCCTTGTTTTCACTGTGTTTGATATTGGTGTAATTTGTGGAGGGGAAGGGAAAAACAAATTGCTTAAATAGGGATACAGGTGGACCCATTGCAACAATGAGATGTACAAGAAATTATGTCGAAAAATGAACTTTACAACTTTGGCGCAGGGGGAGAAGGGGACTGGGGGATGGGGTTGGGAAGGGGTAGATGGACAGGGATGGTAAGGGGAAACGAAGGAGGAGGCAACAATGCTTGATACGAAATGTACTCATTACCTTACTCATGTAATGTTAACCCCACTGTACAGTAGTTTCACAATGAAAAATAAATAAAATAACATAAAGCGAAATGGAATAAAATAGGAAAATTTCTAGGAACAACTGAAATTGTAGGGTCTTGAGACACTATGAGAGAAAGTCTAATTCTCAAGAGAGAACGACAATAATTCTTTCTTTCTTTCTTTCTTTTTCCTCTTAAGTAAAGGAGTTCTTTCTCTATTTGCTGAGGTAGAATGTCTGGTTTGGAAGCTGCCATGTTGATTGGATGGTGGGTGCCAGTACTGAAATCAAACCCTTTAAAGGAATGTAGCATGCAAGTCCTGCCTCCAGCCTCTTCCTCTCAGATATGAAGATGTCTTCTTTCCAACAATGCAACACAAGCCCCAGCCACATCTCTGCTCACTAGGTCAATGTTTTTTGTTTGTTTGTTTGTTTTTTATTTTGAAAATGGATGCAACAAGTAAGGATTGGAAAGACAACAAAGCTTATAAATATTGAGAAATTTTTTTAAAGTAGAAAACTCTGCTGAGATAATAAATTACAGTGTTTAATTAAAAGCAAGCTGCTGACATAGGTTAATCCACAACTAATCTGCAATTGTTTTATACTCATTGAGAACTCAGACATAAGGCATGATTAATAAAGAAAACTGTCTCCAATAAAGAGGACATAGACTCTTGCAATGCCATCCATTTTATTCTGCATATTATTTCCCATGACAAATACCCTGCCCTCTTCTGTCAGGATTAACGTAACACACTCCAACTGATGCTTCTACGTGGCAGACAGATCTTACTAATTGTTTGCAGATACCTTCTATTGCCTCCCTTCTACTCTTTGAGATAAATGCCAATTTCCGTAGGAAGGTGAAGAAAGTTCTTAAGCTTCCGAGGCCTGTTCATTCTCTCGGGCTCATTTGTTCCTCTAGCTTTATTAAATGGCTTACCCTTTCCAGCATCATTCAAGAATCAGGTCAGTCTCTCCCCTTCAAGAACATGCCTTGCCCTTCTCTTCCTCAATTTAATTTAAATACTCCCCTGGTAGATGGTCATAGCACTTACTGTATTAAATTGAAAACATTTGTCTACTTGTCTGTTCCTTTCAGCCGGCTGAGTTCCTTGAGGACCAGAAGCCTAAGACTGAGTTTGTACTCCGTTCACATCCCAAACCACAGCACACAAGGCAGTCATAGACACACACATCTGAAATAATCGCCACTGCCTGGCAAGGTGCTTATGGCACTGAACTGATTTCTAAATCCCAAAGAAGTAGGGACAAAGGATCCTAAAATAGTTATCTGTGGAAGTCAGAGATTAGAATCTGTAGTTACAAAAATCTAGTTGAAACCTCTTCTAGAAATTTCAGGTAAGCTATTTGAGGAAACATTTTGGGATCTCATTTTGGTAAATGAGATCTAAAAATCTAATGTACTTAATGCTTTAAATAACGTGATGATTATGAGATTTCTTTGTACAGATTTTTTTAAGCTTTTTGAAGAATGCATTAGTGTAACTCTTTTTGTGAATGAAATCTTACATTTGATGAACATATCCTAACACTGATCTAATTGGTGCAGAGAAAAAGAAAAATCTTCTTTACCTTGTTTTTCTATTAATGTGTATTTAGCTGAATATTTCTAAGGTAAATATTAGGGATATCAGCACTTTTTCTTTAGAAAGAAAAATCATATAGGCATAAATTTTTAAAGGATATAGTAAAATGATACATTTTCAACAATTTTGTTTTTATCTTCTGCTGACAAACTGAGACAAGTTCCATATACTTTTGTGTAAAAATAATGGCACAGTTGAATGCTAGTTAGGCTCATGCCTAACTTCTCAGGAGGTAATATCTGAGCATTGTGGTTCAAAACCAGACTAGGCAGGAAGTTCATGAGGCTCTTACTACTATTAGTCACCAGAAACCCAGAAGCATAGCAGTGGCTCAAGTGGTAGAATGCTAACGATGAGCCAAAAAGGCTTAGGAACAGCACCCAGGCCCCTGATTTCAAGCCTCAGAATCCTCCAGTACACATAAACACACACACACACACACACAGACACTCTCTCTCTCTCTCTCTCTCTCTCTCTCTCTCTTTCTCTCTCTCTCTCTCTCTCTCTCTCTCTCTCTCTCTCTCTCTCTCTCTCACACACACACACACACACAGAATGACACATATTTCCTACACACATAAACAGGTAAGTGCAATTCAAAGACGTGTCAATATGAATAGTAAATTTTTGTTTAATTTTGTTTTCTTACTTTTCCTCATGGTTTTTTGATTCATCATAAATGAGTTCATAGCCATGTGAGCCAAAAATATGACTTATTATCAACAAAGGTAGATGAAGCCATATATTATGGAGGAAAGCAGGCTGGGCTGCTTGTTTTACCTTGGTTAGTGTCCTAATTGGTCTCATAAAGAAAAAAAAGAAGTTCTGCAAAGAGCATTAGGAATTGTATGTAAGTGATAACTCTTCTGCCACATTCTAAAATATGCTACATCTGTTTAATTTTTTAAGCCTTTTTTCAAAATGTCCAAAACATTGGACTGGTTGAGTTGTAGGCATTTGGGGCTTGCTTAGCATACAGAAGGTACCGGGTTTGCTTTCTAATGCACATACACAAACAAACAAATAAAGTAAAACATGGACTATATCACTTCTGGGAACAAAAATATTCATTATTTTGGTATGATACATGTATGAGTATGGTAAATTAAATATCAAGACTTATACTTACATTTGTCCAATTATGCCATAATAAAGCTGATTATAAAATGGAAAAATCTTTACAAGGTATATGCTTAATATTATCAGACACTATATGTCTGTCTTATTGTTATAATATTCTAGGAATTATATATTAAGTCTGACACATGAAAAATATTTTCAAAAAATTAGATTTAATTACACTAGCTTCACTACTTAAAGTCTCTCAATTATTTTCTCTCATTAGTAAAAAAAATACTTAATACTGAAAACAGGCCAAAATATTTGGGTAATTTCAAGTTAATTTTTGGGTAGCTGCAAGTTAACTTCATATGCTCCCAAGTTCACCAATTAGAAAATTATAGTTTTTCATTTGAGATATTTTCCTACTTTACATTATTTAATTATAACATTACAAAGCTTTCTCTTGCTATCAAAGATGTATTTAATAATTTGCAAGATCAAAAATTATTAGGATTTAGTTATAACCTACTGCTATAGGTACACTTCAGAACATCAGTTAACTAAAACTTTCATTTTTCTTGGAACTATTTTATTAAAATGCATATGACAGATATGCAATCACATCTCAATTTTTCTAGCTATATGATATATATAGACAAGCCAGAAAAGGTCAGGTTATTAAACTTAATGGGATTGACTATATATGCCTAAGTTCTATTTTACAGAAATAAGACTAAGAAGGATTTCTCTGAAGACTAGCCTTTGTTGAATCACTTTAAGCTCTTTGTGATTATTTTTCACATTCAGAATCTGCTTATCTTAGCCTAAGTTAACAACCCTTTCTGTTTCTTTGAAGACATTCTAATTATTGTTCTGGATACTTCCATCAGCCATCACATACTGAATTTAGAAGTGCTGGAACAATAACTCCAGGGGACTGATTGACAGTGACTGCTACCAAATTAGCATTTCCATGGAAGCCAGCTTCAGTTATCCTCAACACACATTATCCTGCTCTGAAATTTTCTGAACTGCTTTTCAATACAGGCCAAATCTCTCACTGTGTATGCAAAGAAACACAAGACACTTTGTTTGAACACTGCATTAGGGCAGAAGTAAGAATCATATACTCTTTGCCACACTGTTCTTGAAATTGTAAAAGGAAAAGCACAACAGCTTCTTGCTGTGTTAGGTAACACCTCGTGGTAACTTTGGTGTAATTAAAAGTAAAACTATACACACTGAATTAAAAAAACACTTATGGTTTAAAGTTGATTGATTAATGTCAATAAATTTGTTCTGAACATATCAAATATCTTAGAATTACATATGAGCATGATTAATTTATTGTCAATACATTTGTTCTGAACATACCAAATATGTTAGGATTACATATGAGCATTTGGCAAATGGCAAGAAATCATAACTTATGATGATGGATGAAACCAAACTGCCTGTGTTTTAAACTTTGTATAATTCACACACACACACACACACACACACACACACACACACACACACACAGACACACACACACACAAATCAATATTAAAACAATGGCTATAAAAGCTAAAAGGACAGAGTTTAAGCCCCATGACAAAAAAAAAAAAAAAAAAAAGCTAGAAGGAGTTTTAGATACTGTCATGTAAAACTAAGAATAAAAAAGGAAGCTAAAATCATACTTTTAAGCTTCCAAGTATAAAATTGTAAAATGTATAAAAATCAGGGCTTGAAACTGGCCATCTAAATTATCTCTCTTAAATAGCACACATACAAACACATCTCTACCCAGTAGCCACTCATTGATCTATGATTAATGATTTATTCTTTTCAACAATGTTAGCCCTATTTACAATGGGTTTGATACTAATAAAGTGCAAAATTATCTCATTTAATTAATTGAACTCATAAACTGACTTTTTGAATTGAAAATCCTTGGTACATCTAATAAAGATAAATAAAAAATAATTTACACTTAGTTGTAGAAAGCTGTCATTTAACAAAACAGTTCATTAATATAATATATCTTGATCAATGTCACCTCTTTTAACATCCTTATCTATCCTTACACTATTCACTCCTCTCTCCCTCTTCTTAATTTTTCAGGATATTCATTGGGTTCTTGACTGCATTCCTTCCCTCTTCTCCTCTTCATTTGTCTATCATTTTCCCTTTGGCCACCCTAAACCTTTCAAGTACCTGCTTCCTGATGATTCATTTTGCTGAACTTTGATATTGGCTTTCTAAGGAATTATGCTCTTTGAGGTGACTATTAATCTACCATATTTTACTAACTATATCCATAAACATTTGCATATCATCCAATGTATTGACTTAAGAGTTTGTAAGCAAAATCTACCTTCCATATATAAGGGAAAATAGGGATTCTTTGTCTCTCTGGACATTACGTATTTCACTTAGCAAAATTTGTTTTTGGTTTTGTTTTTGTTTTTGGGGTCCGGTCGTGGGGTTTGAACTCTGGGCCTGGGCACTGTCCCTCAGCTCTTCAGCTCAAGGCGAGTGCTGAGCCACAGCGCCACTTCCTCACTTAGCAAAATTTGTTGCTAAGTCTTTACATTTCTATACAAATAGTACAATATTCTTTCTAATGGATGAGTAAAGTTCCATTGTTTATGCACACTACATATCTTCAATCCATTTGTCCATTGAGGATGGTAATTGGACTGGTGTCTCACGTATGTTAATCATGCATTTCACTATTGAGCTATATCCCAAAACCTGATTTCAAATTATAAATCAGAATTAGTGATAACAAATTCCCAATTCTAAAACTCAGCCTGTGGAATGTCAAACATCTCAATGAATTATTTTCTTTTGACTCTACACATTACATGATGCACACATCATGTGAGGAATAGCTGACAAAAGAAGGTTCTGTAGTAATGACTTAATATAACCAAATTCAGAATTAAATATAATTATTTTAAATTTCAAGTTAAGCTGATATATATCATGCTATAATTTGAGATAATTTTCATATTATTTAAGTGTAACTATAATATTTCTGGACCTTACATTATTTTACAATCACAAGGGCGAAATTATAGGTAAAATTTTGTATAGATTAATTTCAATTTTCTACTGAATATTTCCACCTTGGTCGATTGTTTATGTTACTATTTCAGAATTGGCATATCCATATTATACACTAATCAATCATCTTTGCCTGACATATTTCACTGTCACAGTTATGCTAACTTCTTTTAATTATGAACTTTATAACACTTCTGTCTCATGACATGATATAGGTTCTCTTTGCAATTCAAAAGAACATGTTATAAAATTTTATCAAGATTATGTCATTTAAATTCTATATATACTGATAACTTGTAGGAAATAAAAATTAGAAGTATTTTATCACTATCACAAAAATTTGTTGTTGATTTTCTTTTCAGCTAGAAATATTTAAGTTTATTTTTAATTTTCCATGTCTGTTTTATGTCCACATAATGAAATGAAAAATGTATTTAGCATTTATAAGTAATACTATGAGTTCTTCTAATGTGGACAGCTATCTAATGAGATTTTCCAATATGAACTGGATAATGCCAAAATTTATATGACTGATCTAATAAATATAGCTGACTTGATTCATCTGATTTAACTCTCAATAAATATGATTACAACTCCTTCTGTTTGTAATTCATTGCCATCCAGCTACCTATGTAACAGTAAATCTACTGCAACTTCCCTAAGGTACACAATATCTTCTACATTTAACAATAAATCATTTGGTTCTATATTCTATGGTGATAAGGACTTGCATGGTGTAACGTTGATATTGAGCATGAATCTTTTTTAATCTTGCTTATGCCTTCAGGTCTTCTGCAATCTTACCTTACTTTCAGGATTCCACACCAGCTATCATGATATCTTACATGTTTGGACCAAATTTAGTGATGGCTTTGTCAACAGTCCAGAAAACAAGGACAAATAGTTAAAACCAAAGCATTAGAATAAACAAAAAAATCATCATGCATCAGTCTAAGATTAAATGGATGAATGAATGTGGAAAGAAAAACTGAGATTAGTATTTCAAAATATTTCCCTACAAATCTTGCTTCCTTTTCTGAGTAATGTGACAAATCCCCAGTAAATAATACAATATTGTTCTACTTCAATCTTCCAATTTCACTTGTACCTCTACCTCTGATATGTCTTAACCTGTATATTCTGTATTCATCTTGACCTTCAATATGTGCATAGTTTCTCAGGTATGTAGAAACTCCAGGAAACACTAATATTGAATTCTTTTAAAATATTGGAAATTCCATGAGTTAGTGAAATAAGAATATAAAATACAGGCCAAGTATACTGGCATATTTTACATATATAAATACATAAATATATTCATATGTCATATATGCATATACATTTATGCATATGTACAGATGTACATATGCATATACATTTATATGTATTATATATTATATATTACATATACATATATAAGTATATATGACTCTACTTGGGAGACAAGAGAATTCAAACATTTGAGGACAATTACAGTAAAGGTATCAATGAGTGTCTGAAAAGTAAAAACAGAAATATTGCAGATGTAGCTTAGATGGTAAAGCATACATATTTTTTTGTACTGTCTACTTCATTTTAGCCAGGCATATTGATGCACATGTGTAATTTCCTCACTCACAAAGATCAGGAAGTTGAGGTTATCCTGGACTATAATACAAGACCCTGTTACAAAATTACTCGGTTTCATAAATTATTTAAGTATTTTCTATTTAGATGCAACAAAATATGATAGATTGGAAATGAAGACAAAATGAAAAACGTTCTTATTTATATTCAAGGAATAAAAGCTATTTATGACCCAGGCTCCATTAGTTTGCACCTGTAATCCTAGCTACTCAGGAGGCTGAGATCTGAGGATCACTGTTCAAAGGAGCCCAGGCAGGAATACCTGTGAGACTCTTATTTCCAATAAACCACCAGAACACCAGAAGTGCTGCTGTGGTTCAAGAGGTAAAGTGCTCGTCTTGAGTTGAAGAGCTGAGGAACAATGCCCAGGTCCAAAGTTCAAGCCCCATGATCGACAAAAAAGAAACAAAAAACCCTGCTAGTTTTTAGTTTAAGGATATATAGTTAATTATAATGGTAATTAGTGTTTTAAATCACAACATTTATGGCCACACAATTTGATGTATAACATCTCTTCATGAGAATAAAATGGATAATGGAATATAGGCAATACATATTAATAGAAGGGATTTGATAATACCATGAAAATTGTAAAGCAAATATAAAAAGATACAAATTATTTCCAAGTCTGCATAATTTGAAGAGATATTTGCAGATATATGCACTTTAGAAGGTGAACCACAATGAATGAAGATATTGCATAACAGTTCAAAATAAAAAAAATGTTATGTAAAGTTTTCACCATAAGATATGGACATGAATGATACACCATCCAGATATGTTATGTTCTCTGTTATGGTATGTTTACTATTATGTTGATTGACTTTTTGGATGGAGTGAATTTAGACTTCAGAAATGCCTTTTTCAAGGTTTTACATGGTGTCCTTGAGAACAAGAATTCATTTTGTTGGCAGACAAGACATTTTAGTGGGATTGTCAATGGTTTGATGATGTTCTGAAAGAGCTATAATTACTGAAAACTGTCAAGACTGAAAACAAATTCAAGCAGCATGTGACAGAGGGCTTTGCCCCTTCTCTGCTTTACATTTTTATCAATGGCTGTGATGATTAAAATTATAGCCAACACAGAACAGGAAATAGTATCTGCTACGGTGGATGATGGATGTCAAATACAAATAAGAAACAAAGGTCTAAAATCTCTGTGTGACTAGTATCTCACAGTATATCCACAATGTACCAAAAGTCATCTTAAAAGCAGAAGGTCACAGGTATCAAAGATTTATTGTAATCTGGATGAATGCATGCATTATCTTATTTTGAAACAAGAATGATGAAATGTCAATCATGAGAATGAAAATTATACAGATAACTCTTTTTATTCTTGATCAAGAATGAATTAATCTTAGGTGACATTACAAATAACTATATTCCAATCTCAAGGTAAAGGTAGTATTGTAGAAAAATATACTCCTATCATCCCTGTGTTGAAGCTTAAATATCTTTATAAAGTATTAATAGAATAAAAAGTTACACTAACTGTGATATTCAGAATTAGGGATGGAGAAATTGTTTGAGTACAGATAAGATCAAGAAGTAGAATCCCATGGATGATGGAATCCTTGATGGATGTCAGGGAAGAGGGAAAGTAACTGGAAGACAAATGTAAAGACATAACACACACTTCCCGACTTGGTACTGTCCTATCACTCTGTCCACAAGAAGGATATTGCCAAGTGAGATCAATGCATGTGGCATTTCCAGAACAATGAGGAAAAATAAGCCCCATTAAAATGCTTTCATTCTATGGTATTATATTATTGTAACAGATAATGTGCATTCAGAAATTAAACTTTTTGTCTTTGAAAATATGATTTTTGACTATGATTGGTCAATATCGTTTGAAATATCCCTGTGAATAGCTTCATTACTGCCTGTATAATTACATCCTGTTATACTGTGATGGTCTTGGAGTACACACTAATTGTTACTGGCTTATAGATTTACACATCTTTAATTTTTAGTGCATTTCAAATTATCTCTTATGATGTTTTTACATGGAGTACTCTACACATAAATGAAAGTGATTATTGGTGTTTTACTTTCTCACTGACACCTGTTAATGTATTTTATGTCTACACGATGGGTGTAAAAATGCATCTTACAGTGCTTTGAATTTGTAATTACCATTACAAATTACATACTTCTTATGCATTTTTCTGAGGTTATTATGCTTTCTTTTCTATGTAATATTGTTATATTGTTATAACATTAGCCCTTTTAACTTGAGATTATTCTCCTTGATTTGATGTAGTTAGTTATCTCAGCTTCCTAAAGATAGTAATCATTACCATCTGCATACAGTGACAGGATTTAATTTGTAACAATTAACTTATGATTACAGATATGTTTTAAAGAGTTCTTACATACTTCAACATAGAGTTCCTCTATATTTCACATTTGCTCTTCTGTTACCTGATCATAGTAAACTTTTTGAAATTTAAAAGTAAAACTGACATTGGCAAAACACTCTTAATTAAATTCCAGATGTGATATTTGAATTGCAATGTTCTTTCTTATGTGTGTTCTACCAAGATCAAATTAATAAAATAAACTTACTTTGCTCTTAGTTGTCATGTTTCTTCACTCCCCTGTGCTCCACAAAAGTTTTTCATCTTTCCACCTATTTCACAAATTTTACTTTTTTTAATTTTAGTTATACTATCCAATTATTATGTATAATCCTACTCAGTATTGCTTTTTATGTAGTTTTGGTCAAATACACTGAGTTATCACATTATGGGAAAAGGTAACATGAATATTTTATCACACATCACATCTGTATTTGATATCACATGACAAAATGTACTTGATTTACCCACTGCAGAGTTACTGTTTTCTCTCTTCCTTGCTCTAGTATTAAGTCTATCCAAACCAAGAAGAACAAGAGGTAAGAAGGTACCTCCATCTTTGGTAGAAAAGAGAACATTTATACATTCCATTCTATTCCACTAGAATTATTATCAAGAAAGATGTATTTTTCCACTAGGCCTTGATTTTTCACTAGCTTTAATGGTTCCTTGAGGGCACTGTCTTCCAAGATAACTTGGCTGGGTCTGTCTTGAAAATCTGTTTTTCACCATAGACACCTTCAGGAGCGACCTCTTCTATATCCTCCAGACTACTTAATTCCATTTCTGACCAGCATTTTCTTCTTCACTTCACCAATTTATGGTATAGTTGGCTTATTTCCTTAAATCTCATGAACCAGCAACAACTGGTTTAAAACTTTCTGTGGTATTCAGAATTGAAGAGAGCCAGTTCTGTCTGGATTTGCTTAAGGAATGGTGTGGCTGTTTTAATCTTCTAGCTAGTCCATTAAAAAGGCTGCTTTGTTTTGCAGCCACTTTTGTGTTCACTGGAATAGCACTTTCAAGGTCCTTCCAGAATCTTTCCCTTGCATATACAAGGGAATGTGGCTCATTGTTTGGCCCCAAAGCTCTACATGTTACTGTCTTTAAACTTTCAACTCCTCACTACATGTCACATTATTTTCCACTTCTGCCTAAGGTGAAAGCTATGTGAATTTCACTTTCACTTAAACAATTAGAGGTCATTATAAGTTACAAACTGGGTTAATTTTGATCATATTGTATCTCAGGCGGCAGGGAGGCCCAAAGAAGGACAGAAGGTGGGTGGAAAGACTAATCAGTAGTCTTAACAAAACCAATATTTGTCAGTTAATTCTGCTATTTTATATGGTACATTTCATGTTTCCCCCAAAGCAACTACAAAAGTAGTAAATGTAACTCAAGTCTCCACACATATGAACTATTGTCATCAGATTCTTTCAATATGTGTTTGTTTTCATATATTCTGGAAAGATTTTGGTTAGCATTCTGAATTTCCTAACTCATGACTCCCATCTGCTCTGGAAAAGTCTGAGTAATTTTCTCAATGGCTCTATCTTCTCTTGCTCTGTCATTTGTCTTTCTGGAAAACATATAGTGCCTATAAGCAATGTTCTCTTTACTTGTTCCCCATGAATCTTTGTTCCGTCTTCTTACCTTTATTCATTTCTGATGGAAAGGCTTGGTTAGACATTCATATTTTGTTTTCCTGGGAAGCCTTGAACACTCCTCACCAAGTGCCTATTTTACAACTCTCATTTCTGCTCTTAGGAAGTTAGATAAATAGATGCAGACATAGAAGGATAGATTCAAAGCTAGATATATAAGCACAGATTGTCTAGATGCTGTATGTTGCTTGTTGTATGTTCTTGATTCTTCTGGAGCCTATTTCTGGGTCAGAATTTTAATATTTTACCATATATACACACACACACACACACACACACACACACACACACACACACACACACACACACAAATATTTTTTGGGGGGTCCGGTCATGGGGCCTGAACTCTGGGCCTGGGCGCTGTCCCTAAGCTCTTCAGCTCAAGGCAAGCGTTCTACCACTGAGCCACCTTCCCATCTGGTATTAAATATATTTTATAAACAGATATTCAATATATCTATGTATAAAGTCCACCTGGCTTTGGTTTGTCTTCTGGAATTCTGAGATACTTTTTGTAGTAGAGTTCTTCTAGGAAGTATTTTCAAGTGTTTCTGAGATTAATCAGGAATAAATTTAAATTTCTATTTATTATTAGGAAGACTGTAAAACTGCACTGTATTGTAAAATCAAACATATACAGTAAATGTATATTTAGGGAACAGGTATATTTACCAGATGCAAGGCAGAATTCTTCTTCCTTGGACCAGATGCAAACACTAGTAACTGTACACAGGCTTTTCTCCATCTTTCTTTCCTAACTTACCTTTCAAAGAGCTATAATCTGGTATGGACCTGACTTCTGTGCAAATCTTGGTTCCAGCTTCCCCCTTGATAAGGCTTATTTTCTTTTCTGTAGTCTTCACATGACCCTCAAAATCCAGGACTTTTAGAATCAGCAAACATTCTCAGGGAAGCAAAGACCTGTTAATCATACTATATTTGTTTTCATTCCAAATTTATCTCAGGATGATTTTTTTAACGTTTTTCTTAATTCAGCCCATGCTTTGAATGACTTTCCAGTATAAATAGCTGTAGTTGAAGAATTCTGAAAGTTTCTAAGAAGATTTATTCAATAGCTTGTCTTCATTAGAAAGATATTTAATGTATGAAAAACTTGGCGCTTCCCTGGCATTTTAGTCTAGGTAAAACATGGAGCCAGGGTAACCTCCTTCCCCCTTTTTTGTTTCTTTGTCTGATAAGTTCAACAGAAAAATAAACAGAATTAGATAGTCATTTATCATGTGCCAGTTTTATTAACAGCTTCATCAAAGATAATGTTACGGACTAAACTTCTTTACTGATTCCTATCTAATTCAGTAGTTATTACATATTATGAAGAATCCTAAGATATATTATCTAATTCCTTTATTATTTCAATGTGCATTGCTTAAAGTCTATTTTTTAAAAATAAAACATTCACAGAATTGTGGAGCAAATAGGAATAACAACAAAAACTCTTTATGACATCAATCTAAAGAAATTAAAAACTTTCTAAAGTCATACATGCTATGTTATGAGTTGACAGATTATCTGATTATTGAAACACCACTCATCAACAGGTGCAAAGGAAATTATATGGATGATGATTAATATTGTCTCCTGTGTCCTGTAAACAATCTCTTAGTATTTGTACAGACAACTTAATGAGTCACAATGATTGTAAAACTGAGGCTATGCATTCTAAGGGTGAAAAATATAAGAAATGTCCAACTAGAAATCAGGTATATTAACTTACAAGCCTTTCTAATTTTGACTTTTGGGTTATTTTGTGTAGAAGGAGGCTATCACTAAGATTTTTAATTTAAAGGAAAAAAAAAACTCTTGTAGGACTAGGCATGATGATTAATTCTTGTAATTCTAGTAGGATTCATTCCTGTAATCACTAGGAGTAGATAAATAGATCATGTACAGCCCAGGTAAACTTAGTGTGAAAACTTGTATGAAATACCATCTAAAATAAAAAACTAGGAATATGCTAGAGCCCTTGCTTAGAAACTACAATGCCTTCTGTTCAATACTCTATACTGTAAAATTTAAAAGAAAAGAAAGAAAGGAAGAAAGAAAGAAGGGAAGAAAGAAAGAAGAAAAGAAAGAAAGAAAGAAAGAAAGAAAGAAAGAAAGAAAGAAAGAAAGAAAGAAAGAAAGAAAGAAAGAAAGAAAGGGAGGGAGGGAGGGAGGGAGGGAGGAAGGAAGGAAGGAAGGAAGGAAGGAAGGAAGGAAGGAAGGAAGGAAGGAAGGAAGGAAGGGAAAGAAAGAAGGAATGAAGGAAGGAGAGAAGTGAGAGAGGGAAGGAGGGGGAGGGAGGGAGAGATAAAGGAAGAGAAATAAATAGAAAGAGAAAGGAAAGCAAGAAAAGTAAGAGAGAAAGAGGGATTGAGAAATAGAAAACAAAAAGTAAAGAAGTTCTTGTTTCTGAAAAAGTAATAAGAATTAGAAAATTACCAACAAGATTAAGCATACTTTAATTCTATTTTTGAAGAATCCTAAGTTCATGTATATCAAATCTATGAACATTTTCAGGTTTGATTTGGAAAAAAGCCTTACATTTACAATTACATTTACATATTAATATTATTTATAACATTGAAACATGGATTAAGAATATTTTTTTCTATTTTTGGTTCCTGTTGTATTTGTGACTACTCACTGCCTCCAAAGAGTTGTGTTTGAATAAGAGATAAGTAAAATGAAATTACTCTGTTGCTATTGCTGCTATGACACATAATTAACATGAGCTTTATCTCTCTGATGTTCCAAACACTGGTTAGAACTTAATATTTACACTAACAAGTGTCTTATTATAATGTTTCTGCATAAATAAATAAATGCATATATGTATTGCATAAACATATAACCATATGTATAATTGAATTCATGCAATTATATCCATGTGTCTCCATATGTAGATCCAAGTCTTCTTGATGATTACTTGTTTCATCTTTTAGTAGTAAAATTATTTTGTAAAATAGTTAAACAGTATAATAATTATATGTTCCATCTAACTTTCTCTTTCCCCAATATGTGAAGAGAGTTTTAGTGTTTGAGTATAATCTCTCCTAAAATGTTTGAACACTTGAAAAAATTATCCTTTGTAAAACATCAAAGTTCATCACTAAATTTGTCTGTTGGTCACCCACCAATATTCATAGCCATATTCCATACTGAAATAACACCCATCCAATTCCTGTTCTTCTTCTTCTTTTTTTTTTTCCCAGGGCTGAGGACCGAACCCAGGGCCTTGAGGGGGCCGGGCAGGCACCCTTCCGCTGGGCTAAACCCCCAGTCCCTCCTATTCTTCTTATATTTATTCCTTGAGGTATTAGGCAATTCATAGCTTCTCCATAATTCTTATATTTATCTATTCAACCATGATCAATTCTTTCCATTTCTGAATCATTGTGATATAACACAAGTTTCTTTATGTATGGACTAATTAAGTCATAGTGATCAATATGAATTTATTTGGAATTTGAAAGGAATTTAGTAAACCAATGTAACTGTATTGACTATGAAATCTCACATTATTATCTAATCTAAACTTTTTTTTTGGTTTACTCTTTTTTTTTTTAAATTGTGAAAATACCATACAGAAGAGTTACAATTACATGGGCAAGACAATGAGTCATTTCTTATCAAGCATTGTTGCCTCCTCTTTTGTTTCCCTTTCCTATCCCTTCCCCTTCCTCCGCCCCCCAATCCTCCCCTCCCCCCGCCCCCAATCCTCCCCTCCCCCCCACCGCTAAATTGTAAAGTTCGTTTTTCGACATAACGACTTGTATTTCTCATTGTTGCAATGGGTTCACCTGTATCCATATTTAAACGAGTTGTTTTTCCCCCTTTCCCTCCACAAATTATACCAACATCAAATACAGTGAAAGCAGGGGTTATATCGTGGGAGAGGGGCATACAAAGCAACAAAGAAATCATCTTATATATGTTAGAAACAATCGCATTAAAGAAAAAAAAAACATTTAACATTTGAATACTTATCTGACCTTTTCTGCTTGTCTCAGGCATATAGTAGTTATTTCAAATAAAGGAAACCATGGGGCCTATGTTTTTTTGGGCCTGTCTAACTTTACTTAGTATAATTTTTTCCAAGTCTTTCCATTTCCTAACAAATGAGCAATGTTATTCTTTCTGATGGAGGCATAGAATTCCTTTGTGTATATATACCTCATTTTCTTGATCCATTCATCTACTGAGAGGCATCTAAACTTTTCTTTGCTATCCATTTTCTTTAGTTTACTAAGATAAAAATACTTTCATTACAACAAATTGCACAGTGCCCACAAGTATTCAAAGACATATATTTTCATTTGATCCTAAAATTAGGCTAACGTATTCAGTGTTTTGTATTTAGGCAAACATATTGGCCTCATTAAGATTAGTAATGAGAATTGATTTAACAAGGACTAATCTGAATCTTATGCATGTCATTCTAACTGGGCTAATGAAATGATTTTGGTTGCCAGAAGCATTTCAGTCTGGCTATCTGGAGTGCAGCATTTTACATGAGCTGCCAGAAATAAAAGCATTCATTTGCACTTCTAGACAGAAAATGTGGGAGTCTACAGACTGACATACAGAATGAGAGAAACCCAATTGGACAATAAAAACCTTTAAAGTGTCTCTCCAGATGGCTGAGCTGCTGTTCCTTCACGTGGAACTGCAACACCCTACTTTAGGTGATGGCATTTCTGCCTGTGTATGAAAATTCAGAAGAAAAGTTAAGAACTCAAACAGCAGTCTTCAGCTTCTCTGGCAATCAATATTTTTAGCATGATTTCTGAGGTGTGATATTTATCATACCCCTGATGATAGGAAGACATAAATTTTGTCAAATAACTAAACAAACATGAACGGCCTTTGCAAACAGTGGCAAATATCTAATAGCTCACAAAGGAAGAAAGATGGCAAAAGAGCTTCTATGACTAACAAGCTTAACATTCTATTGAGAGGGAGTTGTATTTGTTTCTGTTTAGCAGGATTGAAATCAAGACACTTCCCTTTTTGCATGATAGAAATTATTTGAGTGTTGTTGCAGCTTTTATAAAATATGACTAATGGTTATGCAATAGTTATTTTCAGAGCCTTTGGTCTGAAATAGCAGCCAATTGTTTTAAGATATTTTAGAATATTGGTATTATATAGATGTGTAAAGTTACTGTTTTGTTTTTCTTTGAATGCATGTCATTTGCTTATCTTGGGATGATTAGAACACTTGACAAATTTAATTTTTAGCACATCAATTTTCCATCTACTTGTATATTTATTTAGAATTTCCATACATGAAATTTTAGTAATTCCTCTGAGATGGAGTCTGAATGCCTCTGTGAACTTTAAAGAAAAATGTTGTTATTGACAACTGAAATATTTTATACAAGAGACTTTTTCTAGTATATTAAGTTAAATATGTTTCTTTTAACTATTGAGTATATTGGATTTAATTATACTTATGGAATATGAGATTCTATATTATTATGAATTAAAGGTGAGATTTTTGAAGTCTTTAATTTTTTGGAACTATTATAAAAGTACTTCAGCAAGATAGCCAAGAAAAGAGTATTCAAAAGGTCTGGAGTTGGATCTAAAAGTAAGGGACAGGAAAATGAAGATGGGGAGAGGGGTTGCAGTCAAGAATTCATATTGTATATCCTGCAAATTTTTTTTCTAAAGTTAAGGAAGTCATTGGTTGGAAGGGGTGGATGAGAATGTTGAAAAGGGTGGTCAACACACTCTATATCTTTGTTTAACAGTTCTAACAAATAACAACTCCTTTGTGTAGTCACTTAGAGAAAATAAAACATAGATCTTGCTTTAATCTCCAGGTTGAGGAAAATTACATTGAAATCCTGATTGAGCACTGAATTTATGGAAAGTGGTCACATAATCTATGTAAACATTGCTTACTCCTATTTTCTATTGCTTTATAGTAAATTAGCCTATAACATTAAACAACAGGCATTTTAGTAAATTTCAAGGTTTTGAAGGTCAGGAAGTTTAGGAAGACTGCTAAATGATCCATGTTTGTAAACAGAGAATCCTTAGTGGTATACATTCCATGGATAGATCAAAATGGAGGTACATATTGGTCTTATTCAATTCACATGATAATCCCTTCAAAGGGATAGATGTAAATCTGGAGAAGCTGGAACTCTTACATTTGGCTTTCCACTTGTCTTGGACTTCGCTCAAAGCATGGTTGCCTCAGGGTGTTGGGATTTCTTTTTTTTTTTTAAAGACCTGTATTTATTTTATTTTATAATTGTGAAAATACGGTACAGAGGGATTACAATTACTTGAGCAAGGTAATGAGTACATTTCTCATCAAGCATTGTTGCCTCCTCCTTTGTTTCCCCTTCTCATCCCTTCCCATACCTCCCTTCCCGCCCTTTGCCAAAGTTGCAAAGTTCGTTTCTCGACATAACATCTTGTTGCAATTGGTCCACCTGAATCCCTATTTAAACAATTTGCTTTTTCCCTTCTCCTCCACGAATTATACCAACATCAAATACAGTGAAAACAGGGGTTACCACCTTACCCTAGTTAGAATGCCAGTAATCAAGAACTTTAATAACAATAGATACTGGAGGGGATATGGACAGAAGGAAACCCTACTGTATTGTTGGTGGGAGTGTAAACTTTTTCAACCACTTTGGAAAGTAGTATGGAGCTTCCTCAAAAAACTCCACATAGAGCTCCCCTATTACCTAGCAATCTCACTTTTGGGCATTTACCCGAATGATCACAAACAAGACCATACTAAAGCTACCAGCACAACTATGTTTATTGCAGCATTATTTACCATAGCCAATATATGGAACCAACCCAGATGCCCCTCAGTAGGTGAATGGATAAGGAAAATGCGGTATATATATACACACAATGGAATTCTATGCCTCCAATAGAAACAATGACATTGCCCCATTTGTTAGGGAATGGGATTTCTAATATGACAGATATAGCTCAAAATAACATTGGTAGCAGTTTCAGTGCTCTTGACATTGCCAGAACTTTTTTTTTTTTTCCCCTTGGGTACAACATGTAACTTTAGGTTTTAATTGGCTATTTTAAAATCCTTTAAAATCCTTTAAATACTTTAAAAGATACTTTAAAATATTTTAAATTTATCAACAATATCTGAGTTTAGGTTTTCAGTTTTATTTTGTAATTCACTCCTCATTTGTGAATGTCTGTCTTTTACTTCTCCTTTTGTTGAATATCTGTGCCTTCAGCTTCTGAGACCAAAATGGCATGTTTAACTTCTACGGAATAATTTTTTATTCCCTCATATGAGTGAGATCATGTAGTATTTGCATTTTGCATTTGTCTTTTTTCATGTATATTATTATTCCTATCCATGTTGTCTCCAAAAGAAGGCTTTCATTTCTTCATCGTTTGCACACATATTATTATTTCCTCTATCAATGCATGAATGTATCTTTGGAATGAAGTAAATGTAATCATGGAAATCATAATTTTTTGCATGAATTTTGTGACTTAGTTGAGCAGACCTTAAATATATTTTCCATCTTTTTGATTTTTTCTTTCTTGTTCTTAAGACTAGAATTCATTTTGTTTTGAAATGAAATTCAGATTGAGATCTTATCAAATTACTGTAATCTTAACAAATAATGCATACCTGTTGATACAGTATTCATGTTATATAATTACGTTTTTATATACTTAATCTTTACTTTCATCTCTGAAATATATATGTGAATGGAGAAGTAGGTTCTTATATTGTTATGGGATTTTATCATTCATATCAAACTAAAAGACAATGATATATTTTATAACTTAGGCCAAGATAACACAAAAATCACTTGAGGAAGGACAATGTTAATATTGAAAATAAAATAAGACTTCAACCATGATCAAATAAACATTTAAGTATTTTAATACCAGCCTTCATCTAAATATGGAGTGAGCTTAAAGAGGATTCATTACTGAGTATCCAGTTTTGGTAGTTACTATTTATCTTCTTTTTGAAGTCTTTTCATTGCCTACGTGATTTCTCTTTTAAAGTTATGTATTTACCAACCTTAAGTTTTTTACTGTGATTCTAGGATTTTCATTTTTAATTCTTTTGTGTTGTTTAGTTCCTTTACTCTCAAAATGATTCTAACTCCATTTGGCTATAATGTTATATAATGTGCTAATATCTAAAATGGCCACAGTCTTCAATATTTTTGTCATGTGCATATTTTCAGCAATTGGAAGTATAATAAAGTATGGTTTCTTGCATCTTCTTGCTTCCATTAACTGCTGAGAAACTTCAGAAAGCAAAAGGGAAAACATTTACAAAATTTGCTGATTCTCCAACATTTGACACTAAACCTAAATAGTTGGAGATGCATTTTGTTGTTGTTGTTATTGGTGGTTTTGGATCTTGAACTTTGGGCCTGGGTGCTCTCTCTCAGCAATTCAGCTAAAAGCTAGCGATACACCACTTGAGCCACAGCACCACTTCCAGATTTTTCTATTTATGTATTATGGAGGAATCAATCCCAGGGCTTACTGCATGTGAGGCAAGCACTCTACCACTGAGATGCATTCTTTATGACATGTTATTTCACAAATGATGTACTTTATCATTTTACATGGAATTTTTTCTTCACGTTATCACTGTGCACTAGGATATTATGGTCCACATATTCTTTTTATCTCTGGTAAAACATTATTCCAGTCTTTTCCCTGTCCTTTTTGCTCTGCTATGTATCCTGCTTCATATTTTTACATTTATTCCAAGCAATACAGTTCCCCAGAACCATGAACCGATTCTTTTCTAACTTGCAGTTTATAAAAGTATCAATAGACTCCATTGGATTATGAAAGTGAAATTATGGATTTTTTACATTGTTTGGCACTGTTACTTGTGATTTCCATCTGGCATGCAGCTATTCCTCAAATATTTTACTGCTCAATACAGCAGCTGTTTATAGGCATGAACAGTGCTATATTCTTGGATTGTAGAAAAATAACATCAGAGAGCAAAAGCAGAATAAGAGTAATTACTGCAAAGGAAAGTTTATGTTTTTCAGATTTAATACTCAAATTTTGAATAACTTCCACAGGAAAAAAACAAAATATACGCACTTCTGAAAGTTGCTAATTTATTAGAAAGACTTTTAACTACATTTGCAAATTATATTGCATTTATTTATTAATCCTATTTATTATTTAAATATATTTGTAAATACTTTTGAGCCTAATTAATATGCTTTCAAATCATACTTTTGGCTCATATTACAGACTAATTTTCCAGTGTCATACAATTTGTGCCAACAAGATTTTTGAAATTTCTTAGCATATGGCTTGGTAGGTTCCTAGTGATTAAGTCCTTATAGATTAAGTTATTTTTCTATAGTGATTTCTAAAGTTTATGTCTGTATTTCTCCTTTTTGCTGCCAACAGCATTACCAAACTTATTTTCTCTCTTCAGGTATATTCTAAAAACATTTTAACCACCTGCTACATTAAGAGCTTTGAGGTAGTTCTAGTCAATCAGTTTTCCAGTAGTAAATCATTCCATTTAGTCCAATTCCTGTCAAAAAAAGGTGTCTTAGACACCCTCTGGTGTTCATGCAGTGTATTCTGACTGTTGCTTTACAAGGCGTCACATGACAAATGAGAGGGTCTCCATTTGGAGACTAATCTCATGGCAGCAGGGACTTTTCTCACTCACTTATTATACCTATGTTAATCCAGTATCAGTTACCAGGTGTTTCTTTCATAATCCAAATTTTGACTGTCATGGTAAGGTTAAGCTTTGCTTTAAGATTTCAGGTAGTTGGAGCTAGGCTGAAGTGGTGTTTTCCCCTGGGAATTGCTGGCCTTTTTTAGGGACCCCAGACCAAGTTGAAAGTTGCTGGAGTCTCATGACACATAGAGTGAGCTGAACAAATTTTTGCTTTATTTTTTCTTTCCAGAGCTGGCGATCAACATCCAAGCCATATTGCAAGATATGTAAATTTTCTACACTGAGCTATATCTCTGGACTAAAGAGTTCTTGAGCATGACACATTCATTATATTACAACCATGATAGAGATTATAGTGTATTATGTTTCACATTCTGACTCTGAAAGGCTCAATCTTGAGAGCTTGAAAATATGCCCTATAATCTGTCAAATATCTGGGTTCATTCCATTAATGAACTGAATTTCCAAGTTAATAAAATTCACTTAAATTTAAAAACAAACAAACAAACAAAAAAATATCACCACCACCAACAACAAAAAACTATTGGTAGGAATTTTTACCTGAGAGACTTGATGAACAATCAAGTTTTCTTCATGGTTACAGGTGCAAATTGTGAAGTACAGTAAGACTCAAAACAATCACATAGAGACCATTTGAATTCATAACTAGATTTTAATCTATTATGCAAATATGAAAGCAATTAGTATGTCTCAATGTTAACATGAAAACTTCCTTGTTAGACTAATGGTTTTTCCTGATTTGGAACTTGAAAAAAAATGACTATTGACTTTATTTTTCTGGTTTGGAAAATATTTCATTTTATACTCTGGTATAAAAGAAACATACCTTACAATTTTTTCTCAGTGAGTGATAGAATTCAATATCTTACTTGCTTTTAACAGGGTTAAGTAAGCTGTTGTATGATAAATTCAAAACTGTCCACATTTACAAGAAGATTTATGTTTCTTATTGTTAAAATTTCAAATACAAACAAATACTACATCATCATTTGTTGAAATTAAGCATAAAATCTTTGTTTATATTATATAATGACTTTTAAATGATATATGTGATAAGAAAAATTCAATGGGCTCAGGGACATTGCCCAGGCACAGAGTTCAAGCCCCATGACCAACCAAAAAAAAAAAAAGTGAATGGTATATAAAAATGCAGATACTTCACAGCGGCAAGGGACATAACTTCTGTCTTACCCTCTTTGCTCTCAATTTCTTTATCTTTCAGATAAAATCACATAAGATTATGAAATATGATAGCTTATACAAAGTGCAAAACAGGTTCGGGAACACAGTAAAATCTCAAAAGAACATTTTTTTTTCATTAATATGAAAACCACAAGACTCAGTCTTTACTTCATCATGATACAACATTCACGTTCACATTTATTTCATTTGTTTTGTCTACATATTCTGATATATTTAGTCAATATGGGTTGGATGGTCATAATGCACAGACAACCTCATATTTTCTGGGAAATAATTGTATACAAGTGAAATAGTAGAATGTGGTTCAAATGGTAGATTGCTTCCTACTAAATATTAGGCCATAAGCAAAAATCAAGTAAGACAGAAGTAGAATTACACACAAATTGTCAAACTTAACAGTCTCTTGATGTTCAATTCAACTCAAACAAGCAGTGGCAAAATGGAGATCAATTATCTAATATAAAGTATGGTAATTAAGAAAGTCTCAGAAATGAAACTAAGCACTAATAATATTGAATAAGCTTTAGACAGAGGAAACAAAATGTGAAATTTAGTATTGATTGATTTTTATAGCTACATCTGTTTTGTCAATCATAATCAAAAAATACATTCAGTGACATATTTGGTGTAAGAAGAAAGTACAAAACAAAATCAAAACATGTGAAATTTCAAATGTTTGATTCAAAGACCAGGCTAAAATCTGCTCATAATAATACAGTATATATTGAACAATGACCTCCAAAATATCACCACAGTCAATAGAATGACAAGCTTCATTAGGCAGGTTTTTAACATATTCTTCAAATAATCAAGTAAAATAATGCATTATGAGAGCTTAATAATTGCAATTCTATGCTGAACCAGTCTTTGACCTTAGGTAAATTACTTTCTCCTCTGTGATTGATTCTGAAACATTTAAAATTAAGAGGTTATTTGAGATAATTTCTTAGCCTTTTTCAGCTCAAATGATATTTAATACATTTTGTGTAATTAATTTGCCCAAATTTCTAGCCTATTTCAACATGTATTCAATAAAAACGGAGCTTATTGTCAATGCACTGAGCAACTACATTCAAACCATTTTGCCTACAGAATAGTTTATTCCAAACAATTTTTATTTAAATGACAGAGACATAGATGCATAGAGAAAAGCAGGGGGAAGGGAGAGGGAGAGAGAGAGGTAGACAGAAACAGAGACAGAGAAATACAGAGAGACAGAGACAGAGACAGAGAATAACACACAGAGAGACAGAGACAGAGCTCAGCATTTTCCATTAACCAAATTTATGTCAAGCTACTATTGAGCTAATTTCCCTGAAAACAAGAGCTCCAAAGAACAAATATGAAAAATAATTATCATACAAGAAATGCACAGACATTGAATATGGGCATAGCTATTATTAAATATTGAATTAAACACTCAACATTTATGATGTGGCTAAAACATAGATAGAACTTTATACAATCTAGATTTTTTAGTCTCTTTTATGCTTTGTTTTGTTTTTTAAGACATATAAGTCAGGGCCATAAATCCAAAAAATAGATCTCTACTTCACTGGGATTTCCTAAAAGAGAGTTACTGAACAGCTGAATGTCTTAAGAGGATTCAGTCTGTGAATCATATCCTCAGGTAATTCACTTATTAAGTAAAGAATTAAATACATATGCAGATTGGGTTATGCACGTCAAACAGAATACATTTGTTATAGATTTGACAAAGTGATTATCAAGAAAATTTATATGTATTAATCATATAAATTGTCAAGATTGTCTTAAAAGCATTGTACTATCAGCCTTCTAAAACAATCTGAATTTGTGAATTGTGAATCAAATTAAAATAGGTCTATGATTTCTTATGAACAAAAACATCTTAATTAGGACAGAGATATTTTGTACTTGTTGTAGTCCTCTACAATAGTTTACCACTTGCAGAAGAGTACTCTAAACACTTCAATTTATGTTGAAATTCTGGTATCTGGCTTACAAGATCCCAGCTGCCAGAGGATTTGCACAAAGTGAGCAGCCAAAGTATGAATCCTTTGAGATGAGGCATTCAAACCAATTTTTTGCTCACAGGTAGTCAGATTTAATACTCCATTGGATGAATGAATTTTAGAAATTGAAGATCCATAGTGAGCAAGTCCTCAAAATTCAGGATAGCCACTCAGTTCAAGTGAGTCTCACTATATCATGCCTCACTTTATACATTTGAGGAAAGTCTCATACATTTGATGGTAGAGTTTATGCACAGAGGATTACTAAACTACAACATTGCAGTAAATCTTGTGGTTAGAAAAGCTAAAAAACAAACATAGGAGGAGGCAACAATGCTGGATAAGGAATGTACTCATTACCTTGCTCATGTAACTGTAACCCCTTTGTACAATATTTTCATGATAAAAAAATTAATTAAAAAAACAAATAAACAGGAGGATTTTACCTGCAGATAGTTTCTCTGCAGCTTAAACACTGTGATCCTGGAGACAATAAATGAGAGAATGGTTCTATCACACAAGGTTTTCTTGAGTTAAACATCCCAGAATGACAAAAAGAACAAAAGTGTTCACTATAATATGATAGAATTAGTCAATATATATTTCACATAAAATAAATTGAAAGTGCATGAGCTTAAAAACATGTTTTGTATAAATATTATGTTTTTTGAACATATAAATTACTACTTGGCTAAATTTAGCCGAAATCTGTCAGTTCCTGATCAGATTTTGAAAACTGTTTTAAAGAGAAATACGAAACAATGCTGGTCATTTTTTAATTAAAGTCAAAATGACCATTTTATAATATTGTACATGTAATGTAATACTGATAAAGATATGCTTATACTTAAAGGTCTGGAGACAACTCTTTTGCCTAAAGTAATAGTAGCAAAATCATATTTGCTTATGATTGTTTACCCTTCATGAGCTTAAACATTTTAAATGCTTGGGTGAGTTGTTTTAGAATTTCTTAGACATGTACTACAGCTCAGCCATATAATTTTAAAAATGTATTTTATGATTTAAAAATCAAAAGCTAGGGCTGGGAAGGTGGCTCAGTGGTAGAGTGCTTGCCTTGAATGCAAGAGGCCCTGGGTTCAATTCCTCAGCACCACATAAGCAGAAAAAAGCCAGAAATGGCACTGTGGCTCAAGTGGTAGAGTGCTAGCCTTGAGCTGAAGAGCTGAGGGACAGCACCCAGGCCCAGAGCTCAGGCCCCATGACTGGCAGAAAAAAAAAAATCAAAAGCTATGTACATATGACCATATAACCTGATGCTAAGTGAAATGCACCCCAAGATGGGACACAAGTGATTTTTATCTTTTTTGTTGTTCTTTTTTATGTACTTATAATGTATTATGCATTTTTTTTGTTTCTTTGTATGTTCTTCCTTAATGCTACAACCCCTGTTGTCACTGCATTTGATTCCAGTGATCTGCATCTTTTACATACATTTTTTTTAATTTGGGGAGGGGAAGGGAAATAACAAAATGCTGAAATAAGGATACAGGGTGACCAATTGTAACAATGAGATGTACAAGACACTATGTTGAAAACGAACTTTACAACTATGTGTGTGTGGGGGGCTATGGTAGGGGAAAATTAAAGGAGGGGCTAACAATACTCAATAGGAAATGGACTCATAAATTTGTTCATATAACTGTAACCCTCCCGTACAGTATCTTCACAATAAAAAATATATTTAAATAAAAAAATCTGTAAGAGTTTGAGTAATAATTTACATAGAACTTGCATATGTAAAGCCCAAAAGATCCAATGCACAGTGTTTCTGACACTCAAGAGTATTCTAGAGAACAAATAAATTTTATCCAAATTTGCTCTCATTAGTAATACGAGGACTGGATTTCATTTAAGGTTGATTCTTTACTGTGTGTGGTGCTCAGTGTTCTAGATGTCAGGATCAGTATACTGGCATGATAAAGGTTTTTGAAGGTATCCATTTGAGGTTTCAGGTAAGAGAATCAGAGGTCCCACAATGAATCCTGTCTTGAGTTTGATCAGAACTGTCAAAGAAAAATTACACCAAGCAAGATGCAATGTGACAGAGGAAAGAGATTGACCATAATGCCCTGATACAAAAACCAAAAAGGCTTCTTAAGCTATGGAATGTGCTTTAATGTAAAAATTGTAGCATGCATTATTGGTTGATGTGATTAAAAATTTTCTGTTTCATGCTTGCTACCTGACCCCAGAGACTGAGGAAAGTAAAACTGTCACTTTAGATGATTGTATTTCAAAAGGAATCCTTCCAGATCGTCAGAAAGATCTTCCCATTAAAGAAAAGGAAAACGGGGCTTTCAAGAATCTTATGAAAAGATGCCAGTACACTTTAAGAATCACAAGAAAAATTTGCAACTACAAGTTTTCAAATGTAAATGCCCTGATAAAGGAAAATTAGGGGACTAGACTCAAGCCAAGACTAAAGAGAATTTTAAAGATGAGTTAATATGATTCACCAACATACTAAAAGGCATGTGTTCTATAAAGCATTATTGAGTAATAATCATTATTTGAAGTAAATGGACTCCTTAATCTCAAAAAATGAAAACAAGTCACTTCATCTTATTAATCCTTTTAATCTAACAATTTCATTGCTCAGAAATAAAACATATACATATCTAATCACCAACAAGACAGAAGATAGATTCTGATGCTAGAAGAGAATACATGTAGGTAAAGGACCAAGATCAAGATACATGGAAACCCATGTTTATAGCTTCAGTTTTTCAAAATAGTCAACTACAGATTCATTAACTAATGAATGAATAAAGTATATGTTGCAAATGTCATCCCTCTCAAATACAAATATACACAAACACAGAAACACATGTACAAGCATAAACATACACATGCACACACATCTATCTATCTATCTATCTATCTATCTATCTATCTATCTATCTATCTATCTATCTATCTATCTATCTATCTATCTATCTATCTATCCATCCATCTATCTACTTACAATGTAGTCTTAGTCTCAGCCACAAAGAGGAATGAAATTCTGTCATTAACAGGTTGATTACAGGTATGTGTAAATAATTCCATTGCTTTTGATATGTTCTACATATGTTCTTTTTATGGCTCTCCCTAAATACAAACAGCATATCAATGATTGCTAATTGTAGTCCATTCTGAATTAAAAACAAAAAACCTCCATGTAAACAAACATGGCCTCATTCACTGCCATTCATATTTTTATAGTGAAATATTTTTAAAGAATAAAATTATGATGAAGCAAAGAAAACTGACAGAATTTGAAATGTTGAAGTTTATTTGAATCTATGGTTTATGAATCATTTCTACATCATGAAAGGTTTTCATATGAAGAAAATATGCCATCTATTATGTATAAGTAATGAGCAGAGCTCATTCTTGCCTTTGATTTATTTTTGAAATATGTTAGGAAAATTCCGTGAGCTGCAAAAAATACAACAAACCACTGAGTTCTTAAAAAAAATCTAGAAAAGAAAAAAATCAGAAATTTAGTGATTTGGTATTTTGTATACAGTACAATATGCTGCGTATTTCCAATTTTAATATGTTTTAATATGTAGGTATCCCCCGGGGTGCACGTTGTATGAATATATGTTCATAACTAAAGGATCAACATGCAGGTAACTGTAAGAAATAACCATCAAAACATGCCTCCCTAACATGGAACTATGCAATTATTAGAACGACATAAAAATGAGAGCCAACGAATGTGAATAATGCAGGCTTTTAAGGAAAACTTTGATATTATCTGTATTTCAACCCCAGAATTTTTTTTTTTTTTACTTCATAGCTTCAGGAGAGATAAATGCCAGTACTGTGATGTATGTTTCTGAAGAATTTTGGTCAATGTATATGTGGATTTGTTTGCTAGGAACATATATAATTATTCATAGTGGATGATAATTTTATGATGTAGATAGTTATTTGGGTTAGAGATCACTTTTTATTAACTTCTTTGACATTTTCCTCAACTGTGCTACAAAAAATTTGCATGGTTTGTGTTTTGAGTGCATAGTTCTTCACCAGGAACAACATTATGTTTTTTTCACTATTTTGCACTTGTTATCAGTTGATAGTTGATCCAAATCAGGTGAAGTGATGTCATTTATTTACTTTTCTTTTTTTCTGGGCCATGAATCTGTGATTGGGCACTGTTACTGAGCTGTTTTTTCTCAAGTGTCTCACTCTACCACCTGAACTACAGCACCAATTCCAGCTTTTTCTGTGATTAATTGTCATGGTCTTTATGGCATGAGCTGGCTTTGAACCAAGATCCTCAGATCTCAGCCTCTGGAGTAGCTAGGATTACAGTGTGAGCCACCAGCCCCAGCTGATGTGATTCATTTATATTTTCACATCACTCTGATCTCAATAATCAAAGGGTTCATAGGAATTTCTCAGTCGGCCTTTAAAAGAAGATGGAGCACAAGATTGCTTCAGGTATTACTATCTCTGATTTTTTCACATGTTTTCACTAATATCAATTGCGGGGAGAAGGTATTGTGACATGTCCAAAAACGCATACAATAAATGTGAATCAGATTCACTCTTCTGTCATTCTACATCATTTGTCATCATCACTTCCAAGCCAATTGCAACAGAACTCATTGTGCTGTTTTCACACAGGGATATAAACTCTTTTGACCATGTTTACCATCTATCACCCTCTCCATTTGCTCGTTCCCCTCCTACTTGTACACCCATTCCAGACAGGATGTGTAATATGTTCTTGATCTTCATTTATTTCATATATGTTCATTTCTATTACAGAGTTTTCCCATATTTCACACATGCATTTAGAGTGTTTTAACCATATTCACTCCCTTATTTTTTTTTGGGGGGGTCCAGTTGTGGGGCCTGAACTCTGGGCTTGGGCGCTGTCCCTCAGCTCTTCAGCTCAAGGCTAGCGCTCTACCACTTGAGCCAAAGTGCCACTTCCGGATTTTTTCTCTTTGCTAATATGGTGCTGAGGAATCAAACCCAGGGCCTCATGCATGCAAGGCAAGCACTCTACCACTGAGCCACCTTCCCATCCACCTTATTATTTTTTTTCTCTTTTTCATCCCAATCACTTTGTCCTGTGGACACTTTTCTTAAATTTTTCATAACAACAATCCAGAGAGTTTAGGTATCTTTTGTTCAACATTGTTACTGAATAATAATGTTTATTTCTGAGTCCTACACTCTGTATTCTGTTTGAAAGTAGTAGGCAACTGATAGCCAAATGGAAGCTCAGTGGGTTGTTTAAAATGCAAAAAAATATGATTATTAGTGGATTACATAATATGCCAGTGTTGAAATTTGTCTTCCAAGTATAAAACTTGAAAAAGTCCCCAATGTCAACACCCCTAGAAATTGTTTAAATAGGAATACAGGTGGACCCATTGCAACAATGAGATGTACAAGATGTTATGTCGAAAAACTAACTTTACAACTTTGACCAGGGGTGGGGGGGGGATGGTAAGGGGAAACAAAGGAGGAGGCAACAATGCTTGATAAGAAATGTATTTATTACCTTGCTCATGTAATTGTAACCACTCTGTATGGTATTTTCACAATAAAAAAAGAAAAAAAGAAAATGTTGCTTTAGCAGAGGAAAGTTAGATTTTAATAAAAGGTAACAGATAATGAGATTGGATGATTTAACTATCTATTTTCTGTTTTCCAGTTGTTTGCTGCTATTGAAATAAATTTATGAGTTGTCTTTATGCTATGAGTAATACTATGACAAAAATATTTCAAGAGCCCAAGAGTAAATATAGAATTCAATGGAGTACAAAGTTTATGAATTATGTATAATCAATGCATTACAAAAAGTATGCAATAAAATACTCAGAAGATGTCTTTTTACTTAAGAAAATATTTTTTCCCACCCTACCAAAAAATACCTTGTTATCAGTTCCAGTGAGGCCCAACTAATCTGCAATCTGCTGCAACTGAGTTTTCCCCTCAGAGATTCCTACCATGTTTTTTTTTTTAATTTAATTTAATTTTATTTGTGAACATATTGTACAGAGGAGTTACAGTTACATGGGCAGGATAATGCATACATTTCTTACCAAGCATTGTAGCCTCCTCCTTTGTTTACCCTTCACATCCCTTCCCAGCCTCCCCCCTCCCCCATCTCAATCCTATTCCTTCCCCACCCCACCCCCCCACCCCCGCACTGACGTTGTAAAGCTCGTTTTGGACATGACAATTTGTACTTGTCATTGTTGCAACAGGTCCACCTGTATCCTTAAACAACTGGTTTTCCCCATCTCCTCCACAAGTTATAATGACATCAAATATAGTGAAAGCAAGGGTTATACTGTGGGGGAGCGACATAAAAAGCAACAAAGAGATAATCTTATAAATGCGTGAGAAACACATGCATGAAAGAAAAAAACATTAAAATACACATCTAAGGGTTCATTTTCCTAACATCACATTATCTGACCTTTTCCGCTTGACTCATACATATACTAGATATTACAAATAAGGGAAACCATGGGACCTAGGTTTTTTTGGGCCTGGTTTACGTCACTTAATATAATTTTTTCCAAGTTTTTCCATTTCCTAACAAATGGGGCAATGTCATTCTTTCTGATGGAGGCATAGAATTCCATTGTGTATATATACCACATTTTCTTGATCCATTCATCTACTGAGGGGCATCTGGGTTGGTTCAATATCTTAGCTATGGTAAATAATGCTGCAATAAACATAGTTGTGCTGGTAGCTTTAGTGTGGTCTTGTTTGTAAACATTTGGGTAAATGCCCAAAAGTAGAATTGCTGGGTCATCGGGGAGTTCTATGTGAAGTCTTTTGAGGAACCTCCATACTGCTTTCCAAAGTGGTTGAACAAGTTTACATTCCCACCAACAATGAAGTAAAGTTCCTTTCTGTCCACATCCCCTCCAGCATCTGTTGTTGTTAGAGTTCTTGATTTTTGCTGTTCTAACTGGAGTGAGGTGATATCTCAATGTTGTTTTGATTTGCATTTCTTTTATGGCTAGGGATGTTGAACATTTCTTCATGTGTCTATTGGCCATCCTTCTTTCTTCTTCAGAGAAGTTTCTCTTTAAGTCTTTCGCCCACTTATTTATTGGGCAGTTGTTTCTGTGAGGATTTGTTGTTGGGGGGTTTAATTTTTTGAGTTCCAAGTATATTTTACATATGAAACCCTTGTCCCTTGTATGGCTACGAAAGATCTTCTCCCAATCCGTGGGTTTTCTATTGATCTTGCTAGCTATGTCATTTGCCCTGCAGAAGCTCTGCAACTTTATGCAATCCCATTTGTCCAACCTTTCTTTGATTTGTTGTGTTTCCGGGTCTCTATTCAGAAAATTTCGGCCTGAGCCAAGGAGACCTAGGGTTTCTCCTATTCCATCCTGTAATGTTTTCAGAATGTATGCTTTGACTTCAAGGTCTTTGATCCATTTGGAGTTGATTCTGGTGCAGGGTGATATATAAGGATCTAGCTTTAGTTTTCTACATGTAGTTAACCAATTTTGCCAACACCAATTACTGAAGAGGTTGTCATTCTTCCATTCTATTGTTTTAGCTCCCTTATCGAAGATTAGATGGCTATAGGTCTGTAGGTTCATTTCTGGGATTTCAATTCTATTCCATTGGTCCTGAGGTCTGTTCTTATGCCAATACCAAGCTGTTTTGATTACTATGGCTTTTTAGTAGAGTTTGAAGTTTGGTATTGATATTCCTCCAACAGTGTTCTTTCCGTTGAGGAGCGTTTTTGCTATTCGGGGTCTTTTATTTTTCCATATGAATTTTTGGATTGCCTCTTCTATTTCCTTGAAGAATGAGGTTGGAATTTAGATAGGTATTGCGTTGAATTTGTAGATAGCCTTGGGAAGAATTGCCATTTTCACAATGTTAATCTTTCCAATCCAGAAACATGAGAGGTTTTGCCATTTTTTAAGTTCTGTGTTGATTTCCTTTTTTAAGGTTTTAAAGTTTTCATCATAGAGGTCCTTGACTTCTTTAGTTAATTCCTAGGTATTTTATTTTTTGTGGGGCTATTACAAATGGAGTTGCTTTCCTAATTTCAGCCACACTTTTCTCGTTTTTGGAATAGAGAAAAGCCATTGATTTTTGGGGGTTAATTTTATAACCTGTTACTTTGCCAAAGTTTTGAATCAGGTTGAGTAATTTGGGAGTGGAGTCTATGGGATTCTTTAAATACAAGATCATGTCATCTGCAAAGAGGGAGAGTTTTATTTCTTCTTTCCCTATTTGGATCCCCTTTATGTCTGCATCTTGTCTTATTGCTGTAGCTAGGCATTCTAATATTTGATTGAAGAGAAGTGGAGAGAGTGGGCATCCTTGTCTTGCTCCTGAGTTAAGAGGAAATGGCTTTAGTTTTTCACCATTAAGTATAATGCTGGCTGTAGGTTTGTCATATACAGCTTTTATTTTATTGAGGAATGTTCCATGGATTCCTAATTTTTCCAAAACCTTCATCATAAAGGGGTGTTAGATCTTGTCGAATACTTTTTCTGCATCTATTGAAATAACCATGTGGTTCTTATTCTTGCTCCTGTTGATGTGATGAATAATATTAATTGATTTGCGTATATTGAACCAGGTTTGCATCCCTGAAATGAATCCTGTTTGATCATGGTGTATGATTTTTTGGATGAATTGTTGAAGTCGATTGGCCAAAATTTTGTTGAGAAGTTTTGCATCAATGTTCATCAAAGAAATGGGTCTATAGTTCTCTTTCATTGATGAGTCCCTGCCTGGTTTTGGGATGAGGGTTATGATGGTTTCATAGAATGTGTTAGGTAGTGATCTTTCTCTTTCAATTTCATTGAAGAGTTGGAGGAGTATTGGTGTGAGCTCTGCTTTGAAGGCCTTGTAAAATTCTGCTGTAAAACCATTTGGTCCTGGACTTTTCTTAGCTGGGAGGTCTCTTATTGCTGTTTCTATTTCAATGCTTGATATGGGCCTGTTGAGCTGGTTTAACTCATCTTGGTTTAGTTTTGGCATGTCAATATTTGCTAGGAAAAGGTCCATTTCTGCCAAGTTCTCAAAATTATTAGCATAAAGTTTTGAGAAGTATTTCCTTATAATGTTCTGAATCTTGGTTGTTTCCGTGGTGATGTTTCCATTCTCATCTCTGAGTTTATTAATTTGGGTGTGTTCTCTCCTTTTTCTGATAAGATTTGCTAAGGGTCTGTCAATTTTGTTAAGTTTTTCGAAGAACCAACTCTTTGTTTTGTTGATTCTTTCTATAGTTTTTTTGGATTCTAATTCATTTAATTCTGATTTGATTTTGATTATTTCTTTCCGTCTAGTGGATTGGGGTTTATCTTGCTGCTCTTTTTCAAGGAGGTTTAGATGTGTCATTAAATTGCTAGTTTCATATCTCTCCAATTTGTTGATGTAGAAGCTCAGAGCTATAAACTTGCCTATGAGTACTGCCTTTGCTGTGTCCCAGAGGAGCTGGTAATTTGTGTGTTCATTTTTGTTGAATAGCATGAACATTTGAATTTCCTTTCTAATCTTTTCCATGACCCACTCTTGAATCAGCAGTGTGTTGTTCAGCCTCCATGTGATACCGGACTTTCTTTGGTGGCTTTTGGTGTTGAGTTCTAATTTTATTCCCCTGTAGTCAGAGAGAATGCAAGGTATAACTTCAATGTTTTTGAATTTAGACAAGTTTGCTTTGTGGCCTAAAATGTGGTCTATTTTAGAAAACGTTCCATGTGCTGCTGAGAAAAACGTTTATTCTGATGCTGCTGGGTGAAATGTTCGGTAGATGTCTGTTAAGTCTAGTTGATCTATGCAGCTGTTTAGATCTGCGCTTTCTCTGTTTAGTTTTTGCCGAGTTGATCTATGTAGTGGGGAGAGTGGTGTGTTAAAATCCCCAACAATTAATGTCTTTGGATCTATATGGGATTTGAGGGAAAGTAGTGTTTCTTTGATAAATTTGGGGGCTCCATTGTTTGGCGAATAGATATTTAGAATTGTAATATCCTCCTGAAGGAGAGATCCTTTTATTAGTATGTAGCGACCTTCTTTATCTCTTCTCATGAATTTTAATTTGAAGTCTATATTATCTGATATTAGGATTGCAACTCCCGCCTGTTTATGGGGGTCGTTTGCTTGGTAGATTTTGTTCCAGCCTTTAACATTGAAAATGTGTTTGTTTTTATGGGCAAGATGTGACTCCTGCAGGCAGCAGATAGGAGGGTCTTGTTTTTAAATCCAACTACACAGTCTATGTAGCTTAATTGGAGAGTTCAGTCCGTTAACGGTAAAAGATAGGACTGAGAGGTATTTGGGAGTTCCTGCCATGTTATCCACCTTCTTGGGGGCTGCGAAAACTGGGTTCTTCCTATGGTTCTTGGAGTCTCAGTTTGGGTGCAGTTTCTTGGCCTTTGTTGCGGTCTTGTTGGTTTTTTATGTGTAGGACATCTTTAAGAATCTTTTGTAGGGCTGGTTTGGTGGAGATGTATTGTTTCAATTTTTCTTTGCTATGGAAGGTTTTTATTTGGCCTTCAGTTATGAAGGAGAGTTTAGCTGGGTACAGTATTCTTGGTTGATAGTTGTTTGTTTTTAGGGCATGGCATACGTCATTCCAGGCTCTTCTTGCTTTGATTGTCTCTGCTGAGAAATCTGAGGTGATTCTAATTGGTTTCCCTTTATAGGTGATTAACCTTTTCTCCTTGACAGCTTTAAGGATCTTTTCCTTGGTCTGAGTTGATCCTGTGTGGATTATAATGTGAAGGTGGGATGTCCTATTCTGGTCTGGTCTATTTGGGGTTCTAAAAGCTTCTTGTATCTGAATAGGCCTATCTTTTTGTATGTTTGGGAAGTTCTCTGCTAGGATCCTGTTAAACAAATTTCCTAGACCATTAACTTCTGTTTCTAGGTGCTCCTCTACACCCATTATCCTTAGATTAGGCCTTCTGATGGTGTCTTCCAGGTGTTGGATAGATCTATCATATTTTTTGGACTTGTCTTGGATAGTTTTATGTTCTTTCTCTACAATATCTAGGCTGTCTTCAATCCCTGAGATTCGATCTTCTGCATGGTCTAACCTGCTGTCAAGACTCTCTACTTTGTTTTTTTATCTCTTTTCCTTCTAATTGTTCAGCTTTGATGGCTTCAAGTTCTTTGTTGAAGCTCTGTTTTAGGTCTTGTATGAATTTCTTTACTTCCTTAATTTGGTGTTCAGTGTTTGTTCTCAAATCACTTAGTTGATTCGTTATGGTTTCTTTGGACTCTCATTCCTTCTGTTGGGTTCCATTCAGCATTCCCTTTGTGGTCTCCCTGACTTCCTTCAGCTCTTTGTTAATGGATTCCATGAATGCCTTTAGTGATCTTTGTGTATTCTCTACATGGTCTCTCAATTCCTGAATTACTCTTTGATTAGCTTCCTCCCATCTGTGGGATTCCTGCAGTTCTCTTTCTTCCCGTTTGTGGGATTCCTGCAGTTCTCTTTGAGTGTTCTCAGCCTGCTCACGCCATTCCTCCCTTTCTCTTTGAGTATTCTCAAGTTTTTCATGCAAATCCTGTATCAGTTTTTGAGTAGCTTCCTCATGCTTATGATATTCCTGTATAAACTTTTGGGATGCCTCCTCTCTCTCCCTATCACGCTCATACAGAGTCCTTTGTAAGTTGTAAGTTGCAGTTTGTAGGGCTATTTGGGAACTCTCCTCTGGGTTGTTCATTATCTGATCTGACCCCTGATTATCAAGATTGGGAATTGAGATACCCGGATTTGCCATTTTTCTTGTGTTTTTCCGGCTTACTCTGCCCATTTGAGATGAAAATAGCACCAGTTTTGTGCTAGAACACTATCTTAAGGCAACCATCAAGCAAGGTTTGCATTTATACAGTCAGTAGTCTACAGATACAATCTAGTTCAACAGATACATCTATTCAACATCAAACAACTATATGTTAATGGGTTTCGAACCACAGAGAAGAATTTGGAAAACCAGAAATTTTTAGTGTTAGGGAGAGATGTGGGTAAAAAATAGGAATATATTGGTGTGGGGATGCATAGGGAGAGTTAACTATGTCCTAATCTCAATGCAGGGAAGAGGTTGGGTAGGATGCAAGTAGAGAAAGAGAGAAAATTAAGAAAGGGAAAGGGAAATGAAAAGAGACCAGAAAAATAGAAACGTAAAAATTAATATTATTATGGAGATTAAAAGACCATCTATTTAGAGAGGAATATGAGTATATTAATAGAAGGGTAGGGACATAGAGGAGAAGTGAAAATCTTAAGAAAATGCTTAAAATATTATATAGGTATAAAGAGGTAGTACTGCTATTAAGGAATTTAAGTCTCAGAGGTTTTGAGTTGAGTAATAAATTTGTGAATTAAGTGTGTACACAATGGGGGATAAGGTCTCCTAATTAACTACGGGTTTATCTGAGGATGTGCAGGACAAGAGTTAAGTCACATACAGAAGATCAAAAGAGAGGAAAAGTTGAAAAGGATTAGAAAGGGAGAGAAAAAGATCAGAAGTTCAGTAGAGCTAGACAAAAAAACAAAAAGATAGTTAAGAAAGAAAGAAAAAGAGAAAGAAGGCAAGAAAAGAAAGGAAAACGCACATTCATGTATTCCTAAAATAAAAATTATAAGAGGAAAAAAAAAGTTACTGGAAAACAATTATTTTTTCAAAAAAGGCAAAAATTAAAGATTAATAAAATTTTTAGAAAAGGAAAAAAATATATATATATAAGGTACCAAATAAAAGAAAAAAAAGAGAAAAAAATAAAAGAAGAGGAAGAGAAGAAAAAAAAAAGTTCTTTGATTTTTTTTTTGATTTTTTTCGGAGGGGTGGGAAGAATCCTGTATCTCCCTTTTGTCTGTAAACAGCCTCTTGTTGGAGTCTCTGGTCAGCTTGAGGTCCTGTGGCTTGATTGGTTTCTTAAGTCAGTTTGTTCGAACAGGCAGAAAAATGCTCTGCTTTACCCAAGATTTTGAGATCCCCCTCCCAGATTAGTTTACTGGGAGGGTGATCTGCTTTGAGAATCACAAAAGAGGGGGATGCAGTGGTAAGGCTAGGTTCTGGGTAGAGTTGAGGCCTTTCAACAATCAGTAGCTTTGTCCTGGGGCAATTTTGTGAAAAAAAAAAAAAAAAAACCTCACAGAGCCCAGCCTGGAGATGTTCTCAGGGTTTCTGTTTTTCAATTGATTGTTGAGGCTGCTAGAGGGAGGGGCAGCCTCTAGCTCTGGTTACCCAGTGAAGAAAGCCACTCCAATGGCTGGTGCCTGAGCTGGGTGACTTTTCCCTGGATGGAGCCCAGACTGGCAGGTCACTTGCCGCAGTTAAATTCTTGTGACCTGCTAAATGACTCGTTTTTTTTCCAAGGCCTGGGTTGGAGCTGGCAGCTCCTCCGAGTTTTGTCGGTATCCAAGATGGAGATCACCAGTGCTGGGGGGGGAGGGGTGGCCTTCCCTCCTCTGCTCCCTGAGAAGGAGTGAGGACGTCGGGCTTCTACTCAAGCCGAGTCTTGGATCCTGGGTCGTCTCTGGTCTGCAAACTGCAGGATGAAGATGTCCGCTCCTTGTTGGTTCTTGATGGTGTTGAGTAGAATCCGCTAGCCCGCTGCGTCTAGCTCCTTCTTCCTGGACTCTCTGTGTGAGCACTCAGTTTCCTAGCAGGTTTTATGATTTAAAATCCACTGATTTCTGTTGAATAAAATAAAACATCAGCACCAATGAGATCTTGAGTAATTTAAATAAACTTCTTGATTCCCTTTGATCTTTATATTAAAACTGAGATGTTCCCACATATGTTTGGAATATCAATTGAAATAGATATAAAATACAGTTGTTTTAGGTGCTGAAGAATGTAATAATAACTATTAATTGAATGTTTATTACTATACAGGCAATATAATTCAAACATCAAAATAAAAACTTAAAACTGAATTGAAAGGATGTTACACACACACATATATATGTGTATGTTTTTATGCACACATACTGTTGTGTGTGGATAGGTAAACATGTGTGTATAAATATGCTTATATGTAAATATGCATGTTAACTTATACACGCAGATACATACATATTATTCTAGAATTCTTCATTCATGGGACAGTAGATACAGTAATGATATTTATTGTTAATTCAGCTTTGTCAATATTTCCCATGTACTATCAAATTGCATTGTTTGAACACAACATAAAAAATATTTCTGACCTATCATGAATTAATGCCACAGTTACTCTATGTATCATAATTCCTAAATTTAGATTCTATTCTCTTCAGTGTAGATTGTAGCTATGAGCCATCTCAGTAATAAAAGAAACCAGCTGTTAGAGCATTTCTGAGTACCCGACATATCTGGAATAGAAAGCTACTGTTTGTCTACTTCTCTCCCCATTTGGATGCAGCGTTTGACCACAGGAAGCTTGAAGTCAAGCTGACTGGGCTTTTATCATTATTTTGATACTGTCTTTCTCTGTTTTAGATCTAAATTGATATTCCTCATCTTGAAAGGCAAGCTGATAACACTTACCTTGACACTTGCTGTGTTGCCATGATAGAAAACCAATCTTCTTGAATTAATGAATAGAATAAAATAATATATTTGGGCTGGACTCTGAAGCAAGTAACGTGATATATAAGGGTGGCAACAATATCACTGGTATGTCTTTATTTTTCTAAGCCTTAATAAGTCTTCCAATCTATCTCTGAGTTACACATATTCAATACTATTTTAATATAATGGCAATTGCTAGTTCAATTTCAAAGTTCCTTTTTAATATAGAAAATATTTTACTTCCCTGGATAGTGTAACATAAAGTCATAAGTAATTTCAGTATTTATACAAAGCATCAATAGGACCTTACTATGAGCGTACATTTTATGTGACAGGTACTTAACAGTGATGGATTTGATCCTACAGGAAGTTAATTAAGTTATTCAAGGCACTGGGTTTCTATTTGGAAAGTTTCCCTAAAAGCTCTCTTGTAATAGCTAATTGTACTCCTATTTTATATTATCTGACAGCCACGCTTGATGTTTACTCTGCACCTGGCTTCCCATTGCATGTATCACACAATAATAACTCTTTTGACTTAAAGAAAATGCATCCTTGTAATTGCTACCAGGATGAAACAGCATTCTGATGAGAAGAGATGCCCATATTTTTCAGATAAATAAATTTCAATTATTTCTACCTACACTAATAGTTTTGGAAGTATTGTAAGATTCGGGAAGTGGTAGATTTACACAAGGTAAAATGGAGCACTAAAAAGTTACATGTCCCTAGCTAATGACTAATGCCAATGGACCAGAAAATTCCAACACCAATTCTCTTAGAATTTGGATTTACTTAAATTACCACAGAATATCATGTCCTGATGCACAGTGATAGAAATGTTCTTGGATATTGCCTAAATAATATGGAAACTACAGACAAATATCGAGGAATGTGGATCTATTGGAAATTATGTAAACATTATTGAATCAGTGTCCATAGCAGCTGTTGAACTCATTATTTGTGCAGATACTTAACTTCTCAGTTGAGTACATAATAAAGACTTACCTACATTTGTTTCCCCATATTGCCAATCCAAAAGAGCTGGATGTTTATTCTAAACAATACTGCTACATGACAAAGTCAAGTGAAAATAAAGCACCCACCCTTAGGCTCATACTTGTAATCTTAGCTGCTCAGGAGTCTGAGTTCTAAGGAGTCCAGTTCATAGCCTGCTCTCACAAAGCTGTGAGACTTTTAACTCCATTTACCTAGCAATATGCTAGCATCTTGAAACAAAGTTTGCAGCTGGAATAAAAATAAAAGACATGTACATGTTTTCATATGGAATACTGACATCACCTTTTCAATACTGGTTGTATCCATGACAATGAAAAGATTTTTTTACAACTTTAAAATATTTGATCATTGTCAAGGTGATGAAGAGGGGTTACAGTTATATACATAAGCTAATGAGTACATTTCTTGTCCAGCATTGTTAACCTTTAACAAGGAAGTTCCTTAAATAACAGTTCTGATTTCTGAACTCTTTTTCAGTAGAATTAGAATTTTTATTTTATAGGTCTATATTCTGCATTCTCATTTGTCATTACAGTTCCTGGTATTAAATGTCACCTTTGTGCTGCCAATATTTTAACTAATAAGTCTGGGTCTTACCAAACTCTTACCTGCCATTTGTATTTTGTCCTAAATATTCTGCATACATTACTGTCCCCAGATAAGGACATAGCAAATATTCCCATGTCAGCCTTATTTGTCCTATTCCCATTGATCACTTGTCTAACAATCCAACATACATTCTGGTATCTCTGTTCTAATACCTTTTTTCTCAGTTTGAATACTTGAAAAAAAACAAGAAATATATATCTCCTTCCAATTCTTTCTCTCTCTCTGCTCTGTGTCTCTCTCTCTTCTGATAACCTTTTGATTTACACATTTTATTGAAAATGTCAGTTCCCAACAAGGACAGATAATACTATATGTAAAATAATTCATGACAGTCATAGCTTAACATAATGTATGCCAATACTTTTTTTTTCCAAAGGATTTTCTGAGCCTTTTGCACATAATCTTTTATGTTATTTTTTCCTGTTTCTTCCAGATAATGGTATGACTTATCACTGCATCAATGTATTTGAACTTTAAATCTGTTTTACAATTTAAGTTTGGAAAATATTGCAAATTATTATAGTTCTTTTACTTGATGAGTTTTCAACCAAAAAACAATCAGTTCATAAGTGTGATGGCTTCTTTTGAGAAGTGATTCTAGATTATGAGTGAAGAGACATCTGGATAGAACTTGGTCAAATCAATTTTAGCATCACATTCCTTAAGTTATGAGTGTGATTCTCTGACTCATTCTGTGTTAAAAATATGCCCCTGAGTGCTATTTTGGAAGATAAAGTACTAGTGTCTGTGGTATCATTGCAGAAAATCATTATAAGCAGCAGCTATGACACAATGAAAGTAGAGCTGGCAGTAAACCATGAGCTACATCAATTACATTGAAAGTAAACTATTTCCAGTAAAAAAAAAAAAAGATGCCTAATTTGCAGTGGAAGCTATTGAAGACTTTGGAAGAGGAAATTTCCTCTATCCTAGCATACTGAGAAATTTTGCATTACGAAAGAATATTTGTTTTATAACTTCAGCAGTTTCTTCTCTAAGCTGATGGCTATGCTGACAGTTCTACATTCCTTTTCTTTTTTTCAGAAAATCTCAGATAATGGATATGAGATTCCTATCTCACATTTTACACTTACATTTCATTTGTGGGCAAGAATCTGCAAGATATGTGTCTAATAAGACATTCAGATACAGATGTATTGTGAACAATACCAATATCTCCAGGTGGTAGAACTTCAAAATTTCTGTCTTAATTAACTCAGGATATGAGTAATGTCTTCATGAATTTGAAGGTTATATTATATGGCAAAGGGAAGCATTTCTCAGATCTATAGTTTTATAGCAGACATTAAATACAATAGGATGCTACAAAACTTAATGCTTTTTAATGATAATCTTAATCGCATTTCAATATATGATGCAGATATAAGCAGTGATAAAAACCAAATTCTTACCAAAGAGAAATCTAAGAAAATGAAATAATCATAAGGAAGATGGAGCTCTGGACATGGATGGGTTGGGGGTTCTACATCAGGGTTGCTTGGGTGTGTGTTATAAGTGCAGAGGTAAAATTGCTGGATGATCTTCTTCCTCTTATTTTAAGATCAATTTATTGAATGGATGGTTGAATGGTCATATATTTAATTAATATCCATTGTTTGAAATATTGCTTATTATTTCTCATTTGATAACTTCCATCCCCCTAAAAACATAGCATTTTTTAATGTTAATTGCAAATTCTGCTGAGCACAAGTGCAGATGACTTTGAGTTGAGATGATTTTTTTTTCTATTCTGCAAGTATGATAGTTTCTATTCAGGAATTAATTTGCCAATACATCTATCTATTGATAGATAGATAGATAGAGACAGATAGAGATAAAACTTTTGGGAAATTATCTAGGAACATTGGGAAGTATAGGTCTTGTAATCTTTATATTTTGTCCAACAATTCTATCAATCACACAGTTTAGAAACATTTACAAGAAGGAAAAGGGACCAGGAAGGCTTAAAGGGGGCTGAAGAAAAGGAACTTTATTTCTGTTCACCTTCTCCTTAAAGGACTCTGATGGTTTCTTCCAGAACCTGTCTTGTATGTTCTACAGATCAACTGTGTGTATTCCTGTATACAATGATATTCTTCACACATCTGATAACTTTAAAATTTAGCTAGGTGCTGGTAGATCACACCTGTAATCCTAACTACTCAGAAGGCTGAGATCTGAGGATCCAAGTTCAAAGCCAGCCAGGGCAGAAAATTCTCCAATTAACCACCAGAAAACCAGAAGTGGTACTGTGGCTCATGTGTAGAGCACTAGCCTTGAGCTGAAGAGCTGAGGAAGAGTGCCCAGGCCCAGAGTTCATTCCCCATGACCAACAACAACAACAACAAAAAAAACCTAGGTCCTAGGAATGTAGTTTAGTGGTAGTGTGCTTGTCTATCATACATAAATCCCTGTGTTGGATTGCTCAGTACCACATAAACAGAAACAGGAGGAAGTAGCATTGTGGCTTAAGGGGTAGGATGAGCACACAAAGGCTCAGTGACAATGCCCAGGCCCTATTCAAGCCCCAGGACTGAATATACCTACATATATAGATATATTTTTCTATCTATCTATCTATCTATCTATCTATCTATCTATCTATCTATCTATCTATCTATCTATCTATCTATCTATCTATCTATCTATCTATGTCTCTATCTCTCTATATAGCTATATGTCTATATATCTCGAGTCTCTTCTTTCCCAAACTCTTTCCAAAGATATCAAGTTGAAACGCTCAAATATCTCTCATCATCCCGCTTACTTTCTTCCTTTTCACAAACTGGTTTATTTAAGAGGGCATACTTGTTCACTTGTTCACTTCTTCACATCTACTCCTAGGTTAGCATCTTCACAATTGAGTATACAATGCCTGCTCCTATTTCTTGAGGATGCAGATACCAATTATCTTTTAGCATGCAGAGGGCACTTAAGAAATGTTTCTTTAACAAAAATTGCCTTTATCTTTCACATATGCTGACTTCTTTCTTGAGCCTCCCACAGTATACAATTTATCCCTCACATCAATGTCTTGCTATCTTTAGAGTAACCTTTAATCATACCATTTAGTGCTGAGGAACATTTGGAATTTCCTTGTTGCCTACAAAGCTAAATCAAATGGTTGCAACTTGATTTTAAAGATTGTCTGTTCTATAGACTTAGAGATATTTTAGCCTGGTGTGGAGATGACATGTTTGGAAAAATCTATGAACTTCTTAGCACTCTTCCTGTTATTGCCCAGCCACTCCCAGTAGCCACTGCTTTACAGAGGATGAATCCATTTATACATAATGGTGATCTCCAGAATCACTTTTACTGAAGCCTCCCAATTGGAGCAGAGCGCCCCTTTTTCTCAATTCCCTTATGATTTTCTTTTTTTTTTATTGTGAAAATACCATATAGAGGGGTTAAAATTACATGGGCAAGGTAATGAGTACATTTCTTATCAAGCATTGTTGCCTCCTCCTTTGTACATGGGCAAGTTAATGAGTACATTTTGAGTACATTTCTTATCAAACATTGTTGCCTCCTCCTTTGTTTCCTCTTCCCATCCCTTCCCATTGCTCCCCCCTTCCCCCCACCAAGGTTGTAAAGTTCGTTTTTCGACATAACAACTTGTACATCTGATTGTTGCAATGGGTCCACCTGTATCCATTTTTAAACGATTTGTTTTTTCCCTTCCCCTCCACAAATTATACCAATGTCAAATATTTTGTGAAGACAGGGATTATACTGTGGAAGAGGGACATACAAAGAAACAAAGAAATATCTTATAAATATATTAGAAACAATAGCGAGAGAGAAAAAAAATTGAGTCCTTATCTTGTGGTTCATTTTGCTTAACATCAACTTATCTGACAATTTCTGCTTGTCTCAGACATATACTAGTTGTTGCAAATAAGGGAAATCGTGGGACCTATTTTTCTATGGCTTACTTCACTTAATATAATTTAATATAATATATAAAATAATAATATAATTTTTCCAAGTCTTTCCATTTCGTAACTAGTGGAACAAGGTCATTCTTTCTGATCGGGGCATAGAATTCCATTGTGTACCACATTTTCTTGATCCATTCATCTATTGAGGGGCATCTGAGTTGGTTCCATATCTTAGCTATGGTAAATAATGCTGCAATAAACATAGTTGTGGTGGTAGCTTTAGTATGGTCTTGTTTGTGATCATTTGGGTAAATGCCCAAAAGTGGGATTGCTAGGTCATAGGGGAGCTCTATGTGGAGTCTTTTGAGGAACCTCCATACTACTTTCCAGAGTGGTTGAACAAGTTCACACTCCCACCAAGAATGCAGTAAGGTTCCCTTCTGTCCACATCCCTTCCAGCATCTGTTATTATTAAAGTTCTTGATTATAGCCATTCTAACTGGGGTGAGGTGCTATCTCAATGTTTTGATTTGCATTTCTTTTATAGCTAGGAAGGATGAGCATTTCTTCATGTGTCTATTTGGCCATCCTTCTTTCCTCTTCAGAGAAGTTTCTCTTTAAGTCTTTAGCCCACTTATTTATAAGGCAGTTGTTTCTTTGAGGATTTGTTGTTGGTGGATTTAATTTTTTGAGTTCCAGGTATATTTAGATATGAGACCCTTGTCTGTTCTATGGCTAGTAAAGATCTTCTCCGAATCCGTGGGCTTTCTATTGATCTTGCTAGTTATGTCCTTTGCCATGCAGAAGCTCTGCAATTTCATGCAATCCCATTTGTCCAAACTTTCTTTAATTTTTGTGTTTCTGGGTCTCTATTAAGAAAATTTTGACCTATGCCAAGGAGACCTAGGGTTTCTCCTATTCCACACTGTAATGTTTTCAGAGTGGTCTGCTTTGACTCGAGGTCTTTGATCCATTTGGAGTTGATTCTGGTACATGGAGATATATAAGGATCTAGCTTCAGTTTTCTACAAGTGATTAATCAGTTTTGCCAGTACCATTTACTGACGAGGCTGTCTTTCTTCTATTCTATTTTTTTTTAGATCCCTTATCAAAGGTTAGATGGCTGTAGGTCTGCAGGTTTATTTCTGGGTTTTCAATTCTATTCCATTGGTCCTGAGGTCTGTTCTTGTGCCAGTACCAAGCTGTTTTGATGACTATAGCTTTGTAGTAGAGTTTGAAATTTGGTATTGATATTCCTCCAGCACTGTTCTTTCTGTTAAGGATCATTTTTGCTATTCCGGGTCTTTTATTGTTCCATATGAATTTTTGGATTGCCTCTTCTATTTCCTTGAAGATTGAGGTTAGAATATTGATATGTATCACATTGAATTTGTAGATAGCTTTGGGAAGTATTGCCATTTTCACGATGTTGATCCTTCGAATCCAGGAGCATGGGAGGTTTTTCCACTGTCTAAGTTTTGTTTTGATTTCCTTTTTCAGGTTTTTAAAGTTTTCAACATAGAAGTCCTTCACTTCTTTGGTTAATTCCTAGGTATTTTATTTTTTGTGGGGCTATTACAAATGGAGTTGCTTTCCTGATTTCAGCCATGCTTTTCTCATTGTTGGCAGAGGGTTAATTTTATACCCTGCTACTTTGCCAAAGTTTTGAATCAGCTTGAGTAATTTGGGAATGGAGTCCGTGGAATTCTTTAAATACAAGATCATGTCATCTGCAAAGAGGAAGAGGAAACTAATTGTGGGCACTCTTTTAACAATAATTCTCCTGGTTTTGTTTTTGTAAATTGGAAAATTGTTCTTATCTTTGTTTATGCCATTATAACAGTGATATAAAATTATTACAGATAAAGTTAAATAAAGTGATATTCATTTACAGCATTGAACCAGCCTTTACACCTTTCTTTACCCTTGTGATCTTAGAATGTAACACAATATCTGATTATTATCAGAATGAGTATGTGAATATAAGTATTGCACTAAGAAGCATTGTAATCTGTTTTGTAAAATGGGAGCTTGCTGCATCCAGTATGGTGATATATGTATAATCTATGATTTATAGGTGTTTGTGGTAAGAAATTAACAACATTAGATTTTACCACAACAGCAGAATCTTAAGTAATTATTGGTTTAATTTAATGTCTGTTCTTTCTTTTCATTCTCTTTTTTTCCTTTTATTTTTGTGCCAGTCGTAGGGTTTGAACTCTGGGACTGGGTGCTGTCCCTCAGCAGTTCAGCTCAAGGCTAATGCTCTATCACTTGAGCCACTTCCAGCACCACTTCCAGCTTTTTCTGCTTATGTGGTGCTGAGGAGTCATTCTCTTTTCATTAGGTATCTCCACCCTTCTTTTTTTTTGTTGTTGGTCATGGGGCTTGTCACCCGTCTTTATTTGCCTTGAGTCACTAATAGCTTAACTACATAAATCTTAACTGGTTCTTAGGATTAAATAACAGAGTAAAATTGCTATGTCAGATTTGAGGCAAACATAAGTAATGTCCTATAGCCTATATGTTTCTCCTTCTAATTTCATGTGAGTATAAACTAATTAAAATATAAAATAAACCTGATTTGTGTGTGTGTGTGTGTGTGTGCTTGTGTATGTGTGTGTGTGTGTGTGTGTGTGTGTGTGTGTAATTCCTGGAAGTAAAGGAGTGACTAAGTGAGAGCAAGCACAAGCCAAATACCAGCCACTGTGAGATGTTCCTCATCCAACATTGCACAATCTGATCAAACCTAAAGAAAATAAATTATAAATGAAATTCATGTATAAACCTAGAAATTAGTATTGGACTGTAATACACACAACAGAACAAACTTTCTTAACTTTCTTAAAAATATAAGCAAATTATCTATTTAATGAATATGTAAAGAAAAAAGTTTTTTTTTCCAGGTACAAACCAGCCATTTTAAACCAGGGAGAAAATTTTGAGAAGAAAGTGGAAATTAGAATAATGTGAAACTATTTACCTAAAGATATTTCTTAGTGAAAAAAATTTTAAATATATATAGTAACTTACAGTAGAAAATCATGGTAGATATCTGTAATGCATTGTCAAGTATTTCCATGAGAAACATCAACAACTCCAATACTTAATCGTGCATTACAATGAGAACATCATATTTTTAATATGCTTTGCAAACATATATGAGGTAATTGTAATTATGGTAAAAGATCAGTATAACATAACATGGAAAGGTATTCTAAAATAAGTCAATTGTAAGTACTCAGGAGAGTATAAAGAAGAATCATGAGACAAAAGGAAAGCCTAAGAAAATCATTATTGAACTTAGGCAATAACAACTTGAAACGTTTCTTTAGATTCTATAACAGAAACATTTAAAGAGGAAATTAGAGTAAGCTCTTTGATTTAATATTATTGGACCAAAGAAAGGTTGCTGGTCTTAATAAATGAGCCATACCCAAACATTTTTTTAACATTAGAGAAATAAATTAAATAATTCATGTGAACTTTCAACATTAACTTTTTTTAATCTTTAAGTAATTACACAAAGGAGTTGCCATTTAACAAACAATTTATGAATGCAGTACATCTTGATCAGAGTTACCCCTTTCAACATCCTCATCCACCCATCTTGACCCATCCATTCTCTTATTATTCTTAATTTTGTAATATATATATGTATATATATATATATTGATTTCCCCTTCTTCTCCTCTTCATTCTTCTACTATTTTTCCCTTACCCCACCTTCCCCACTTCCCCGAACTGCTCAAGTTCCTGTTTTTTGGTATTTATTTTGTTGGAGACTGACTTTGTTCTTTTAAGGAATTACAATATTTGAATTCTCTCAAGAACCTACTACTGTTCAGTTAGTATATTTGCAACCATTTGTATGTCACCCCACATGTTAACTTTTATATACATACTCCATATGCTTAAAATGATTCCAAAATAAAATATTAAAAGTGTGCTGCACAAATACCCTTGTCTTGATAATAGACCATTGGACTCTGGTTTAAAACACATAAAATTAATTGAAAAATGATAATATACAAATAGTAGTGCATAAATTTATTCTTTTCATGTGGAATCTAATCAGAAGAGAAACACTGAGACAGAGCTCAGTGTTATGTAGTATTAGGAAATAGCTATTTTCATTTGAATCTCATTTTTAAAAAATCTGCCATTTAATAATAAATGCAAATTTCAATGCTTAATTAAAAATGATCAATTAAGTGTTTTGGCAGGAGTGTGTGTGTTTGTGTGTGTGTGTGTGTGTTTGTGTGTGTGTGTGTGTGTGTGTGTGTGATTGTATAATAAGGGACAAACATTTCCGTGTATGATTGTTATTTATTAAGCTCATAAACTTGTCATGCACTATATATCTGTGCTAATATCTCTTTTTACAGGAAGATAAATGTCCCAACTTCAATAATAATATAATAAAATGACATACATTCTGAATTGATTGAGTTCAAGTGAAAGTATTTAAAGTGAAGAAATGAAACATACTTATTGGTGTCATACTTAGGGGAAATTTCCAAACCTACGCATATTTATCACAAACATTATTGGGTCTACTAGACAAATACCTTCACAGATGCCATGTGTTTATGTACATTTAGGTGATTTATTGCCCTAGGACAGATGTCCTGTGAAATTTCTTATTCTCCTATGATATGTTATTTTATTTCTGAGCACCTATGAGAGACAGATATGACAAAATGTCTTAATCATTGGCTATATACTATGGTCTACTAACCAGAATTACTTCCATAATTCTAATAAATTCTAAACTAAGAATTAGAGGGGGAAAAAAGAACTCAGGAATATCCCAAAGCTGACATCACAGACACATTATTTGAAACCTCCACTTAAACTATATTTTTAAGTTTGAAAGCATAATAATTTTGACTCAGTTTAAATCATTTTTAATCAATTATTTTTATCAGTAACAAAATGTATATTTTATTTTAGTTTATTTACTTTATTTTAGTTATTTAGTTTATTTTGCCTCTGTTTCTAAGTTGGTGTTAACAAATATACTGGCATATACATATACATTTAGACACACATATATTTAATAAGCTTAAAACAATTATCAAACAATTTTAACCACCTGGTAAAAGGGATTTTTACCCCATTCTGAGAATATGGGAATAATTTCAGCTATGGGATTATGCCAAGATAGGTTTACATAGTATTTTAATTTACATATGAGTAGAGCAGAAGTAGCTTTTTAATAGTAGATGTTTTGCTAATAACTAGTATTAATAATTTTGTATGTCTTTCTTTCTCTCTCTCTCTTTTTTTTTTTTTTTGCTACCTGTCCTGGTGATTGCAAGGAGAAAATGGCTGTATTGTCTATACACATGATAGAATACCAAAACATACAGAAGAATAATTTATTTACAAGGATGATTATTAAAGCCAAAAACAAAAACAATACAAACCAGAGAAAAAGCTATATTCACTGAATAGCACATTATCCTAAATTTCTATTCCATACAGATTGGTTGGATTTATTTTCATGCAAAGGGCAGGTAAATTACTTTTGAGCATAAAAGCCACTAAAAGTAGTATCTCCAAATTTGGAATTAGCATTCCAATGTGTTGAGCTCATTGTCATTTTCAAGATGCCAGAATGGGGTCTTGTTTGAAATATTTCTTTGCTTTTTAATCAGCATAAGCAACCACCATGTTGTACTCCTAGAATCAATATTCCACATCCTATCTTCAGAATCAGAAACAGTAAAATATTTTTGCTGGAATTTTCTGGGCTGCATACTGTTCACTCTGAATCCATGACTGTTGATTTCAGAATGTATACAAAATATTCTATTACATATACAGCATTTTATGTCTAAGAGGTTCATGGGTATCATACTAATAAAGAGGTAGGAGAAAATATGAGTAAGAGAAGTTTAACTAGGAAGAGTATGCCTGGGGAGTGGCTATATAGAAAAGGGATGAAATACAATTTGATAGAGATTAAAAGTGCCATGAATGTCAGATATTACAGGTTAAGTTAAAAGGAAGGTGGAGGGAAAGCAAACTACTGAGATTAATGAGAAGAAGTAAAGGTTCATTGCAAGAATGAATAAATTCAATGGTAAATGGCCTATCTCCGATTTAGAAAATAGAGAGCCACTGCCTCCTGTCCCTGGGCTTCCAAAGGAGACATACCTCTCAAGATGGTGACTCTGTCACTTCCAGGACAAGTTAGGCACAGAATGTTCCAGATTCATGCTGCTGAGCTAGCAGACTGCCTCTCTAATAGCTCTGCTAACATTTGTATCCGTGGATTCTTCTCATTCCTGGAGCAATTTCGTTGAATATTTGTAGTTCATTATCTGGCCAAGCCTCCCTTGAAGAATTTGATAGAACCTACTGATCCTTAAAAACTTTCTTTCAGGCCTGGGATGTAGCTCAGTGGCAAAGTGCGTACCTAGCAAGTGCAACGTCCTGTGTTCGATCCCCAGTACCAAAAACGCAAAGACGAAAGGTACAGTTAAAACAACCCAAAGAAACAAACCAAAAACAACCCTAGCTACTCAGGAGGCTGAGATCTGAGGATCACGGTTCAAAGCCAGCCTGGGAAAGAAAGTCTGTGAGACTTCTATCTCCAATAAACTGCTAGAAAACCTGAAGTGGCACTGTGGCTCAAGTGGTAGAGCATAGCCTTGAGCTGAAGAGCTGAGGGACAGCGCCTGGGCCAATAGTTCAAGCCCCACTGCGGAGTAAAACAAAAAAAATATTTCAATTATTATATTTAAATGTAGGAAAAGAACAGCATATTTCCATCTGACTAGTAGAATCCAGTTTGTCAGTGTAGAACAGCTGAAAAATTCATAAAGTGATTAATTAAGCTTAAAGTTTCAATTAGGATTAAGTTTTGAAATTCTAAATATTTTCCATTGTTTTAAAGTTAAGGAATATTACCATGTCATCCTTGCTTTCAAGTATATTGAAAAGAGTGCTGATGTGGGTGGTTTTTGTTGTTGTTTCCTTGGTGTTGTTGTTTGTAATTTTGTCACTCAGCTACTTTATCATCTTCCTAGTACTTAATATATTTCATATTCATAGTGAGGACTCAAGGTGAATAGTGTAAAACATAATTTGATTTTGGAAAGTAGTTAAAGTTTCAAACAGCTCATGTTTTGAAATGTTTAGGTTTAGTGTATTTACTGATGAAATGACTAATAATTAAGATATTTAAGTCAATTTTTGGTTGAGATTAGGGACATACTTTTTCCAGGAAGATGCTACCTTTCTTTCAAATTCTACTTTATTCACTACATCCTCAGCCAGAGAAATGAACCAAACCAAGACATGGTTTGTAAATAATGATTTGAAATCAAAGGAACAACATTTCAAATGTGTTGGATATTAACCAGCTGGAAAGCTTGGTAGTTTATATCTAATAAAACACAAAATATTATCAATTTGGAAAGCATTTCAAGTAGGGAAATTTGGAATGCATTATATTTATTTAACCTAGGGTTCAGCAAATTCAGAAGATGTATATTGTGATATTTGAAAGATTGCTCTATTTGCATGAACATTCTAAACAACCCAACAAATAATAAAGACAATTTATTTTCTTATGCTATCAGCCAACACCTTTAAGTGTACTCTCTTAGGAGCCCAAGATGATGAAGCCTCCGTTATGTATAATATTCCCAGATTTACCATGGATATGGAAAGAAAACATGGCAAATTGTAGACCAAGAATCTCTGAGTTTTACCCACATGAAAAGTAAAACAATGGTTTATTGCACAAAATAATTCATAATACTATATTTTACTTTAAGGGAATGAGCAAATGTGGTGTCAAAATTTGTGTACATAAAATAACTCCCATAGGGAAGATTGGGGTCTCAATTTTCTTCTATTTCCCTTGATACGGATATAGCAGTAGTATGAGCATATGCAGAGTATGCTGATAACCCCCTCACACACACAGACACAGACACAGACACACACACACACACACACACACACACAAACATACTCTGTCTTACATAACAGGAATGACATTTGTTCAGTACAAATATTCTTGGGTGCCATCTCTGATGGTTTATATGTCTCTTCGAAATGACAGATAATAAGCATGTGGAAATTTAAATGGTTGATGCTGATATCCCTAGCATGGAAAACGGTTAAAGAAATAGAAAATTTGTACTTTACTATGAGTAATTTATTGTCCACATAGAACTCCTAAGATTGAGATACATTACTTGGTTATAAATTTGTATCTTGGAACTCAAAATATTGGAGAAACAGTATTTTATTTTTCCAGTGGTTGCTGTTGTTGTTGCTGGTCCTGTAACTTGAACTCAGGGCCTGGGCACTGCCTCTAAGCTTTTCTTTTTCCCATCAAAAATAGTGAAGGATCTGTCTCTCCCTCTAGGACCAATTATTTTATGTATCTAAAGATGGAATATGAAGGATTGAGTCTCAAGGTCAAGCAAAGCACCCTGTGTGTGCTCATGTGCTTGTCTGAGGGCAGGTTATTCTGGCTTTGTCTCCAGGAGACAATAGCTCCCACACCCAGAATTCCATTGTTGGCCTGGCCAAGGACATCGCCCTTGATCCCAAAGAAACCCTAGCCCATTTTTTTTTTTTAATCTTCTGCTCCTTGTTGAGCACTATATAAGTTGATCCCAAAATCCGGTCTCTGCCCCTCACTGTTCCTCAATAAACAGTCCTCACCTGTTGATGTTCAAGTCCAGCCTATTCCTTTTCTGTTTTCTTCCATTTTTACAACAGATAGCACTTTAGCACTTGAACCAAAGCTTCACTTCTGGATATTTTTGGTTTTAACTAGAGTGTTTTTTTTTTCTTTCTTGCTATTGTTTCTAACATATTTATAAGGTACCACTTGATTGTTTTGTTGCTTTTTATGTCCCTCCCCCACGGTATAACCCCTGTTTTCACTGTATTTGATGTTGGTATAATTTGGGGAGCGGAAGGGAAAAAACAAATTGTTTAAATAGGGATACAGGTTGACCCATTGCAGCAATGAGATGTTCAAGATGCTATGTCGAAAAACAAACTTTACAATTTAGTCGGGGGGGGGGGGGTGGGGAGGGATGTAGTTATGGAGATGTGAGGGAAGGGATGGTAGGGGAAAAATAAAGGAGGAGGCAACAATCCTTGATAAGAATTGTACTAATTACCTTGCTTATGTGATTGTAACCCCTCTGTACAGTATTATAAAAGAGAGTCCCATGGCCTTTCCTGCCTGGGTTGTTCTTGAGCCAGGATTCTCAGATCTCAGCCTCCTGAGTAATCAGGATTATATGTGAGAACCACTGGTGCCCAGTTGGATACATTATGTCGACCTTTTAAATTTCTAAATTTGCATTATTTTTAAATTTCACTAAACAAAATTTTATCTACTTCCATTATATAAAATAAAATGCCATTTGTAATTCTCGCTTAATACTTTTGACAAGATAAATTTTCTTTTCTCTAATTCCAATGCAGCAGTGCTATTCATTGAATAGAAAGATTTTAAATTCATACCCTATGGGCTAAACTTTTTTGTATTTATTCTTAATCGTTGGGTTTCCAAACCAATATTTTTTTTCCACAAGTAAATGTAATCAACCTTCCCATTCATTCTGAAATAACCAGCTTGCTTCTATGCATGTGCAAATAAATTTACAGATATATGCCTATGTGTACATTCTACTATACTACCTAAAACTATTATGTGTGTCCTTTATAATGGGTAGATGTGGGAGAGACCAATGGAAAGTCACATATATCACGGTTTGGATGTGGAAAGCAGATCTGAAAAGTACTAAGCATGTTAATTCTGATTGAGATATATCATCATGAAACTTACATTTAATCTTTACAGTGCCTTGATTGGAGTTTATAATGAAGGAATACATATGAAGCTCTTGGAATCATGTTTCTCTGTCTATATACTTTGTGGGTTAAAATTAAATATTCCATATTTGTTCATATTTGCAGTTAGTTTCAAATCTGAATGATCATCATAAATGTTTAGAAAAGTTAGATTTAGAAATCCCTACTAAAAGTATTACTGACTTAATTCTAGTAATCCAGTTAATAATGTAATGTGTGAGAGAATCTCCAGGAATTATGGGGAGAGCAGCTCTTCTCAAGAGAGAGAATTTTCAAAGGAAAACATGAATAAACTACAAATACGTATTTTGATAATAATGATGAACAGAGGTCATCAATGGAAATGTAATTACTATTCCTTTCTGGGTTTTTCTTGCCAACCTTTAGCCATCTATTAATTCTAAGTGCTTTAAAAATATAAGAAATTTCTGTTTTAAGTTTGTTTCTCAACATAAAATAAGAATATACATGTTCATGATCTTGGTTACTTATGTGTGTGTGTGTGTGTGTGTGTGTGTGTGTGTGTGTGTGTGTGTGTGTGTGTGTGTGTGTGTGTGTCTCCTAGGGCTTTAACTCAAGGCCTAGGCACTATCCTTGAGCTTCTTTTGTTCAAGGCTAGAACTCTACCACTTGAGTCACAAAACCACCTTTGGCCTTTTCTATTTGATACTGAGGAATCAAACCCAGGGCTTCATGCATGTCAGGCAAGCACTCTACCTCTAAACCACATTCCCAGCCCTTAATTATGTTTTTTGACATAGTTAGCAGTATGAAAACATTGCTAATGTCTCAAATCTCTATTTAGTTTAACCTTCTGCAATAGAAGATGAAAGTAACAGGGGAGGGTTAGACAGAAATGCTTAATAGATGTACAAAAAAGGCATTGTTGATATGTGATACTTCTTTCAGAATGATTTTGTAGAGTACTCTGATTCCCAGAGGAAAACCTCAGCTTTATGTTAAACAAAAATCATTTTTTCTCTGCCTATAAATAGATTTACTGTATGTCAAAATACTAATTTGGTATGCAGGTTTGAAACCTCAACGTGCATTTTGTAGACTATAAAACTAGTATTCTACAGATGAGAAATAATGCAGTAAAAGAACCTCTCCAAAATTTTGTTTATTATAATAGAATTCCTACAGGATAGATAACAGATAATTCTAAATAATAATAATAGAGACAAATATATTGCATTATGTTTATTGAAGCGATTTCTGAGCTTAAGAGGTAATCAGTCAACAATGATAATTGTAATAACCAAAGTTATATGGCATCTGAGTGTCCTCCTTATTTGTACTCTAGAACTCAAAGACTGCATAGAAAACTATGCAAATGCCAACATAAGGAAAGGAAATCACTGATACACATTAAAGTCATCTAACAAAAGAAAATTCCAAGTTTGGAGACAACTCCATGCTCATTGTTAGATGGGAAAATGCACATGTGTGCTTGAAATGAGAATCAGGACAGTTCCAATGGCACCAGGGATGTTAATTACAGGTAAGATACAAATCCATGTAAAATCCAAGGCAATACCTGATATTCATTCACATTTTACAAAGTAAACACAGGACTATCATGAGACTAAATTATCATTGAATAATTAAGTTTTCCTGTAATTATGAATTTGGCATAGATTTCCTAGGTTTAAGAACTTCTGTCAATTTGAGATCAGCCAGGGGGCTGGAATAATAAACTATATTTATGAAAAAACAGTAAGATTGCTTCGATGACTTATTTCTAAAAGGATGTAAACATTGCTCTAAGGTACTATATCATGTTCTTCATTTTACACCAAATTAAAATTATCTTAAATGCATTATATGAGTTGAAGAAAATACAGTTTGCAAAGTGAACAGAAGGAAATGGTCTACTGAGAAATAGTAAATACAGATATGTATATCTTAATTAAAATGTCTTTTTCAAAAAGGAACATGTTTCCCTTTGACTTTGGATATGGATCTAATGCTTAACTTGCTTGCCCCATGCAAGGCCCTGTTCTAAATGTTTTTTTATTTATTCAATGATTTAATATTCATGAAAGATCTATGAAGTCAGGTCTTATTACTCTCATGTTATAAATATGAAAACTAAGGAAGAATTGGGATGTAGGTGTTCCACAAGATTGAAGAGTGGTGGCTATACGGGTATTGACCACAGGTGAGCACAAGTGAGCATGGCCAGTGTCTCGCACAGCATATAGAATACTGAAGCACAGAGGTTCTTGGGCTATGGATCAAAGCGTACAGTAGTAGCACCAAACACTTTAAGGTATTAAACTTACCATACCTCTCCTTTTGTTTCTCTTAGATATAACAATAATTAAAGGTTAATTTTTAATCTCATATGTCCAGTGTATTTTAGTGACAGGGACATTAAACAAGTGCTCTAACTTACTAAGAATCTGGCTCCAGTGGACATCTGATTGATGTCTTATTGATGGCAAGTTTAGGCCCTGTCAAACTCTTCCATTGTAGATGCATTGTACTTACCAACAGATTTGTTGAGTGTTATCCCTTTCTATAGCTACTCAAATGCAATAAAAATATAATTTTGAGAGATGTATAAGAAAGCTTGTATTTTCTTTAATAGCACCAATGTCAAATTCAAACCACAGAACTAGCCTAAGAGCTAGAACCTTTGCCTAAGACCAAAATATACTCTGTGGTCAGTAGTCTGTCCTTTGCCAAAGCAACTCAAAATTGGCTTGGGTACCAGTTCTAGGCTCTTCAGGAAACCTTCTTATATGAGTAATAACCGTTTTATATTATATTGATCAGTAACAGTCGGTCCATATTTGGGTGAATGGTGGTTACACTTTTCTTTAAGGCCATCACAAGATTTCTAGCATTAACCACATCATAAAAGACCAAGTTGTATAGGGACATATACAACCACAGGTTCACTTCTCACTTCTTAGTACTATATAATTAATTTTGAAGCAAGTTACTTCATCAAAAACTTAGGAAAATAGCTGAGACTGAAAATACTCAGGAAAGAAAATGGAGGTATTCTTTTTACAAGTTTTTGCAATACCTCAGGAAACATAAAAATATCACCATTTAAGTCAGTTATTCTCCTTTTGCCAGTAAATCTAGGAAAATGAGAAGCAGAAACTCAGATTTTTGTACACCCATTGTCTTAGCAATACTGCTCACTAAAGTAGAAAGGTAAGAACTTAAATGTCCATTAACTGATCAATGATTGCACAAAACAATGTGTGTAAAGAGGATATTGTTCAGCCTTGAAAAAATTGAAGTTTGGACATATGTTACACTATGAATTCAAGTTTAAAAATTATGCTAGTACAAACAAGGTGAAAATCCTACTATATTTCACTTTCTCACAGATAGGTAGAATACATACACACATATGATGTGTGTATATATGTATATTTATACATATACACACATCTATCTATATATCTATCTATCTATGTATCTTTCTATGTATCTATCTATGTATCTATCTGTCTGTCTGTCTGTCTATCTGGAATACTTTTTGTGTGGTACATACATACATCCCTTCATCCCAAGTGACCATTAAAGATTGAGTGGCTTCCTTGAATTTTTGTGTGTTCTTGGTCTCCCATAAAGAAGCTCCATTTTGTCTATTGCTTGTAAGGAAGGAAAGCTCTTTTCACACTGTTTGATAGATGGCCATTATTAATATTGACTTAAAAAAAGCAAGTTACATTATCCACTTACAATTTACTTTCTGGTTTCCTACGTGATATAAAGTGACAAAAGAAATGACCAAAATTATATATTATACCTAGGAATAAACTATTCAAACCATACTGCTAGCTACATGATTTGTATAGTTTTCAATGGCTGTATTAAACACCCTGGGCATAAGGAGAATCATTCTTTTTTCTTAACCTAATGTTCGACATTCAAATGTGAGCCTTATGGTCTGATGTGAAGAAGAATAAAGAGGTTTCCTTTACTGAAAATTAAATCTTACAAAATATCCATAGAACCACTCACACAAAAACAAAACAATAAAGTAAAAATAAAATAGATATTTCAATTCTCACTTTTGTAAGGGGTGGGTGTTATACCTTCCTCATATAAAATATAAATAACAAAAAGAGGTATATAGTATTCTATATCTATTCTATTTCTATATCTATTCTAGATATAGAATATATATCTAAGATAAAATATATAGAAAATACAGAATATAAGCTAATATATTATATATATAGAATATCAAGTCATCTCATCATTATTTCGTGGGATAAATTGATTCTTCATTAGTTTCTTTAATATAAGCAAAAGCTTCCATGATACTAAAAGGTGAATGAATACAGGACCCCCAGGCTCTCACTTCTTGCAGGGAAGACACTGACACAATGTGCGAATAGATTCTTTACCTTTTATCTCTGCAGTCACTCCACGTGAATAGAATTAAACATTTTAATGAGGAGCTTTTAGGTTATCTTTGAATCCTTTGGCTGTCTGATTCACTCTGTGTTCTCACTCCAGTTGCTTTAACATCAGGGATGAAAGCTCTCTGGTAATCTTAACCTTCTTCCACTTTCATCAGCAAACAGAATGCTTGCAGAGTGAAAACAGAGACATTTATCATGTGATGAACTCCTTCAGCATAATTAGTTGCATTAAAGTTTGGTATTACAATAGGTCTTTGGGGATTTGTGAACCTGCAATAAGAAAGGGAGCAGAGCCTGAAATCCTCCTTTGTTTAAAATAGTACAGTTGAAAATGCCAAATCTTTTACCCTTTTTTTCTATACTTGCTTAAGTCTTCTTATATACATATATGTACACACATATATATGTATATATATATAAGACAATATGTGTATATATATATATACTTGTATATATATACATATATATAAGACGTATATATATGTATATGTATATATATATATATATATGTTTCCAGTTTGCAATTTCAATTTGGATAGTAGTTTTCTGAATGAAATATTTGCTTTAATTAGAGTACATGAGTAGATAGATAGATGATAGTAGATAGATAGATAGATAAATAGATCCACAGTATTGTTTGATGTCAAATATCAATGTAATTTTACTTATGAATGTGGCTACTTTGTTTCTCATAAGGATTTGTATCTTGGAGGTCCTTTGCTATGATTGGAAACTTGTACTCTTATCTTATTAGGAAACAATTTTAATATTCAAAAAGTACTTAGCAAGAAAGAATAAAAAATGTAATGTTCAGTAGCTGACCTAGGTTTCCCAGTTAGTCTCATAAATGCTTTTGTTTTTAGTTATAGTTACACCCACAGTTCACAAGATTATGTTCTTCATTGTGTGTGTGTGTGTGTTTGTGTGTGTGTGTGTGTGTGTGTGTGTGTGTGTGTGTGTGTGTGTGTGTGTGTGTGTGTGTGTGTTCATGTGAGTCCCGGGGCTGGAATTTGGGGCCTGGATGCTGTCTCTGAGCTTCTTTTGCTCAAAGCTAGCATGCGACCATTTGAACCACAGTGCCATTTCCTGCTTTTTCTGTTTTTGTGGTACTGAGGAATCAAACCCAAGGCTTTATGCAGTCTAGGTAAGCAACCTACCACTAAGCCACATTCTCAGCCTAGTTATATTCTTTGAAAAATATAATCCCAGACCTCTGGTCAGGGGTGTCAAAATTGTAAGATCCAAATCAGGCTGGGCTTCATAGCAAGACCTTACATCACAATGAGAAGGGAAAGGAAGGGGAGGGTAAGAGACCACAGGGGAGGAAGAGTGGGAAATGATGATGATGATGATGATGATGATGATGATGCTGATAGGAGGAAGAGGAGGAGGAAATGGTGGTTTGTGTTTCTCTTTAGGAAATAAAACACCTTTCAACACACACACACATGTATACTTATATATAAACATATACATATATATCAAGCTAAGGAGGAGCTACTCTGTTTGATAGAGTTTACTAATAAAGCATTTATATATAAAGTATGTGATTATGCAATTTATACAATCTTTTGTCTTCTATGTATGTATTGATTTTGTATGATTTTTAGAGGTCAGAATGTAAATATGCTGTCAAAAATAGAAGGTGAATATTGTAGCATAAATACTTTGAATTTACCTTTTATGTACTAAAGATTCCTAATTGTATGAGTAAAGGATTAAAAAAAAGCTATTTAGGGACACAAGATGTTTTATCATTTTTGCTGTTGTTTTTAATGTACTTATAATGTACTATCTGACTTTTTTTGTTTCTTTTGTATGTTCTCCCCCCATGATATAACCCCTGATTTCAGTGTATTTTATTCTGGTGCCCTGCATCTTATATACACATTTTCCTGATTTGGGGAGGGGAAGGAAAATAACAAGATGCTGAAACAAGAATACAGGTTGACTCATTGTAACAATGAGATGTACAAGACACTATGTTGAAAACGAACTGTACAACTTCCAGGGCAAGGGTAGTTGTGGAGGTGGGAAGGGAAGGGATGGTAGAGGATAAAGGAGGGGTAACAATGCTGGATAGGAAACATACTCATTACCTTACTCATATAACTGTAACCCCTCTGCATAGTATCTTTATAATAAAAAAAAATTTTAAATTTTCTTCCTGTGTACAGGAAAAAAAAGAATATAGATAATTTTATTCTCCTTCAATAATTTGTATACAATTTAGTTCATGTAATATATTAAATGAGATATGATCATACACATCCAATTAACAACTATGATATTGATACACTGACTCCTTTTCCAATAAAATGGTAGATTAGATATTAGATATCAGGTAGGCCTGAAGATATTGTGTCAGCATGAGTACTTCCTGAAATTATGCAGATGGAAATTGAAAGTCAAAGTTACATCCTACTTTTTTTCCTTGCATTAATTATTGTTTTCAGTATATTTCTTACTTCATTACACTTAGGCTACTTCACAGGGAAATATTTTCTTTTTAGTAATCACACACCCTTTTTTATGTAAGCACAACCTAGGATTTTGGATACAATTAAAGAAAAGTTAACACTGGAATATATTCATAATTAATATCCTTTAGCATTAATGAGGAACATCCTGATAGTCATGTGCAAATATACATATGTATATGTGTGTATGTGTGTGTGTATGGTACAGTGTTCTTACTCAGCTTTACAATTTAAGTCTAACAATAACATCAAGTCCATTAGCCTTGTATCTCAGTTCTCAGTGTTTTACTTGAGTATGTATTTTGCTCTCTCCCATTCTTCAGTGTTAGCCTCTATAATGGAAATTCACAATGAGAAAGGCACTGGATATGTTTCAGGTGCATTTTGTTAAGTTGATATGCATTCTATCCGGTAAGGGTGTATCCTATTAAATTGAATGAGCTTCTAATTAGTTTTAATGTGTTCATCTGGGTCTGGATATGACACTAAGTACAACCCATTCCTTGAATACTAACAAGGGAAAACTACTGGAGTACTACATTGGGACTTTTGCACTTAATCCAAGACCATGGGAGATACAGGGATTGTTTTAAAAATGAGTTTTCCATATGTTTCAGCTCCTATGCCGTCTGATTAGTAAACTCTGAAAACACAGAGCTGTCTTCTGAGAGGTAGTTTATATAAATTGAAACACAACAATACATGCAGAATCAAGTGTATAACTCTTCTAACTTATTCTGGTTTTCTCTCCCATTGATTACCTCTTTACTCAGATAATTATGTAATTTATTGGCAACCATTTGATACAGAATGACAAGAAATAGTCTATGTTTTGATGGGCTATGGGGGCTGATTGGAGAGGACACACAATCATTGTACTGTGAAGTGTACGATAACATTGACCAAATTATACAACTCGCGATAAACTCCATTGATATCGTTGTGCAAGATCTTAGAAATACCATTAAAGAAAATGATGTGGCTAGCTTATTAATGTCATCACTACTAATGAAACAATTCATGTGTTGAATCATACCAGGACACTGTAAATGGCACTAAAAAGGCAGGTACCATTATAAATATGATACATACAACAAGAAGAAAGGAGTTCAATGTACCTGGATCCGGATGTGTTGAAGAAAAATGAAAAAGAAAACAAAGCCAATGTGAGATCTTGAAAGGGAATACCACTAGCAGAACACCATGGTAGCCTACTATGGGATATCATGAGTAAGTTATTGTAATAGAAGGACAAGATGATAACAGAATAAAACTCAGTATGTAGGGAACTCTATTAATAGTCAAAAGATAAGATTAAAAATGCAAAACAGAATCCAATGAGCAGTATTGTTCATTTGTTGACTCACTGGACACTATGTTGAAAAGAATCCATAATAACTTGTGTGTGGGATGGGAGGGAAAAACTGGGAGAGAGCAAGGGAAGGGTGACATTGTCCAAATGGAAATGTACTCTTTGCCTGATTTACCTAACTAGTGTTTTTAAGATTTTTCACATAAAAATAATTTAAAGAAATAATCTCCTCCCCCTCCACACACCACCACCACCAGCAAAAAGATTAAAAAGCTGAGCACAGGTGGCTCATACCTGTAATCCAAGATACTCAGGATCCTGAGGTCTGAGGATCATGGTTCCAAGATAGCCTAGGTTCCAAGATAGAATCTTAGTTCCAATAAACTACTCAGAAAAAGCTGGAAGGATCACTGTGGCTCAAGTGGTAGAGTGCTAGCCTTGGGCAAAAGGAAGCTCAGGAATAGTTTCGTGGTCCAGAATTCAAGCCCAGGAGCTGGGGGCAGGGAGGGAAAAACTGTATTCATACAATACATTTTGAAATGATTCTTGAACAGTTTGTGGTCCATAGAACAGATAAGGAAAAAGAGTATTTGGATATTTTGGATGATTGTGAGGTTTCAAACTTGTTTTTAATTAAGTGAAAAATTGAGCTATAAATTGATATAGTTAGTGTGGTAAATGGTAATTAGGAAAACAATTATAATACCAATTATTGAACATTGCAATTGGAAGTGCAATTCAAAGTGTAATGGATAGAGTATTAATTTTATCTCCATTATTTTTAATAATGTTAGAAATTCACAAAAATATCATATGCCTTCTCTATTTCCAACACATACACTTCTCTAAATACTTTATATATTTACTTTCATCCTATTACTTCAGTAGCAACTCACTATTAGTAGATTAATTTAGGAACCTACAGTCTAAACTCCAAGCAATATCTGAGTCATCTCTTGAGGCTACAGGTGACTCTGCAGCTTCTTGCTGTACACATCTTGTAGAAGGTCACCTGAATTTTATAGTTCTTGTCTCCCTTGTAGTTTGACAAAGACACAAAAATTTACCTGGGTGTCCCAATCTTCTTGTCCTTTCTCTAAGTCTCCTGCCTTCTTGATTTACTTTTAATGCATCTGTGATTAAACAGGACACCTATGCTTGATCCAGCACACTCTCTCTCCTTTAGGGCAGAATATTCACAAGCCTGGTTCCATCTGCTGCTTGAAGTCTCCTTTTGTGTGAAGCATTTGTATCTAACATCGCTTGGGTTAAAGCATAGGCATCTCCGGAAAGCCATAACTCAGCTTCACACCACAGAAAATGCATAAGACTTTGGTCAAAAAAACAAAAACAAAAACAAAACAACCGACATGTACATATATAACTGTTCCATGAATTTCACCAATTTTATACCATTAAATTCATCACTGTGCATACGTAGGTATCACAAATTACTTTCCTATTTCCATGGGTTCATGTCATATTTTTGTACAAAATCAATCTCCAAAGTTATATGCAGATGGTCATAATTCTCATTTCCTAATTCTCCAAAATTCTCATCCCTAGTTGCAATATCACAACCACATGTCAGGTTGTGATGTACCAGGAACACACAATAAAAACTATCCTGAAGTCTTCTCTGAATGCATCATTTCAAATAATGAGATGCATAAGGATTTAGCCTTAAAACTTTTGACCAAAGAAAAATGACTCCTTATCTCCATATAGAATGCTTAAAAGGCATCCATTGGCATTAATCAATACTTTCCTAAAATATCTCCTTATTACTGTTCTTTTTTCATCTCAGTAGTGTTCTACATCATATTACTTCCTTACTCAAATCTTCTAAGGCTCTCTTTTATACACAGGGAAATTCTCTAACCACTATGAATATCACCTAGATCATCTCTTAAATCTCACTTTCCATTATTAGCTGTCTTTATTATGCTCTTCAAGCTTGACAAACTCAAGATATCCTCAACGCTTTCTACACAGAATTCCTTTGATCCAAGATATTCTTTTTTCTAGATATATGTGAGTCTTCTCAGTTGTTCCTTATATATTTGAAGGGTCTATGAACATTTGCAAACAAAGTGACTGCTTTTGTATTCTATATAACACTTGTATTCTTACATAACATTTAGAAATATTTGAATAGTAGCTTGAATACTAAAATGTTCACAGGTAAAGATAATTGCATGCAATATTTATCATAATTAATGTATTTAGGTTTTATTTTCATGATTTCTAGGTGCCAGACATTTTTTCTGTGCGTTTTAGAAGCACCCACTCATTTGATTCCTACACTATTCTGAGTTAAATACCATGTTTATCTTTATTCTATCACTGAATAAACAGACATAAGGAGGCTACATTAGCATTAAATGGCAGAACAAGTCACACAGTTTTACTGGGCTGTTTATGGATTATACAGTGTTCACCATTGTCTCAAGTTGTTTCTTATGTAAGCATGAGGTATAAATGTAATTATCTTTTCAAAACTGCATCCAAATTAATTTTTACATATTTCTTCATTTGTGTCTCCTACTCTTCTATTGTCAACTTCATTCCTCTCAAGATCTAAACTTGTACTTTATCCAATCATTATGAACAAATCAATTCAAGTTCTTTTAGTTTCAATGTATTTTAAGTAGTATATTCAAGAGCCTCTTATATCTACTTTTTCATCTTTTTAAAATTTTATTTATTTTTTTATTTTTGTCAGTCATGGGGCTTGAACTCTGGGCCTGAGTGCTATCCTTGAGCTCTTCAACGCAAGGCCAGCGCTCTACCACTTGAGCCCCAGTGCCAGTTCTGGTTTTCAGGTGGTTAATTGGAGATAAGAGTCTCATGGACTTTCCTTCCCGGGCTGGCTTTGAATGGTGATCCTCCGATTTCAGCTTCCTCAGTAGCTAGGATTAACGGCATGAGCCATCAGCGCTTAGCTTATATCTACTTCTATACTGAATTTTTGCCCTTGTTTCAGGCAATTTTTCTCGCTGTAAAGACTGTATTTTCCTCCGAAAATTAATGAATGCATAAAGCATACTAAATTCATTTTATACCTTCTTATATTCCCATTGACCACATTTAAAAATTATGTAGCTATTTTTTGAGTTGGCTCAAGTTAACATAAGAGCACAACAGCATATCACAGACTGGCTAATATTCAAAGGAATGTTCTATTTCAATCTATTAGAGACTGAATTATGTTCCACCCAACTTCTAATGAACCATTTCTAACTCTGAAAATAGCATGTTTTGTGATTGGCATAGTGATTTTAAGGAGATCATTAAGGTTAAATGAGGTTATACTTGTAGGCCTTTATGTAATTAGATGAGGAGAAAGAGATATTTAACAGTTCTCTCTGCATAGAGAAGAGACCATGTAAAAACACAGCAAGAATGCAGCCATCTACTAGCGAGGAGGCCTCACTACAAACTTACTCTGATGGCACTTTGACCTTGGATATGTAGCCGGCAGAATTGTTTTATGAAAGAATACAGTTGTCTGAAGCTACCCAGTCTATGCTGTGCTGTTAAGTTAGCCTGATGAGACTCAATCTCATTGAATTAAACTGGCATGATTGGTAATCATGCTCATAAATACAGGCTCACCTCTCTTCTAAAACAGCTAGAGACTTCTCAGATTTTAAAACATGCCATTAATAATAGCTGACTTGGATATAACAAACACACACATGTATTGCCTAATAACAAAAGTGAAAACAATTCTGTTACTGTTTTTGATGTTTTGCTTTTGTTTCTCAACAGTTTCCTGGTACAATTCCTTGACATGGCCGTGGCCCTTTTGCATTCAGTTGGGAGCATAGGCTCAGAGAGAGACCTCTCTCAAGCTGAGTTTAAAGTTACTACACTGTGGCCAATTTATAACCTCCATCTTTCTTTCTTTCTTTCTTTTTCTTTCTTTCTTTCTTTCTTTCTTTCTTTCTTTCTTTCTTTCTTTCTTTCTTTCTTTCTTTCTTTTCTTCTCCCTTCCTTCCTCCCTCCCTTCCTTCCTTCCTTCCTTTCTCTTTCTTTCTTTCTTTCTTCCTTTCTCTTTCTTTCTTTCTTTCTTTCTTCCTTCCTTCCTTTCTTTCTTCCTTCCTTCCTTTCTTTCTTTCTTTCTTTCTTTTCTTTCTTTCTTTCTTTCTTTCTTTCTTTCTTTCTTTCTTTCTTTCTTTCTTTCTTTCTTTCTTTCTTTCTTTCTGTCTGTCTGTCTTCCTATCTACCTTTTCTTCACTTACATTTACACACAGATGTTTATTTCTATTTCTAATGGAGGATCCTCCAAGTTGGCACATGGCAGAAAAGAGCTATAGTAACCTTAGACATAGAATCTTGTGAGCCAAGTGTTCAGTTTCCATCCCTGTAAACAGTTATCTATGAAAGAATTAAAACTAAGATACCCCTGATTAATTGGTTAATTTAAAATGTTCCCCAATAGTATAGGATTTTTCTAAGGAAAACAGGAAGAAAAGTAAGATTCAGTTTCCTGAATAAGCATGTTGGCAGAAATAATGTTAGTCTAATGATGTGTGTTACAACTTCATAAAAGATTAATTTGTAAGTCAGGTGCTGGTGGCTCACACTGATAAAACTTACTCCTTAAGAGAGCGAGGACTGAGAATCACTGATCTAACCAGCTCATACAGAGAAGGTGGTGAGACACTTTTCTCTAATTAACCATCCAAAAGCTGGAAGTGGAGAGCTGTGACTAAGTGGTAGAGTAGTAGCCTCAAACGTAAGAGTCCAGACAGCTTCCAAACACACAAGGCTAGCACAAAAAATGTAGTTCATAACCCAATCTGGGAGTATTTTTAAAAAGCCAAGTGTAATGTCAAATAAGAACAATCTTCTGTGGGTTATGTTGACATTGTAAAGGATCTATTTTGATCTTTCTCAAAGGAAATAATTGTTCTCACTCAAGCCTACAGTGCATAGTAGCTCTTGGTTTGAATTTATCATCTTGGTGACAAGATAATTCTTTTCCTCATTAAGCTAAAATGTGCTTAATGCTTCATATCCATACTCGTAATTCCTGCAAGTGTTTTGGTTCAATAATAGAAGATTTCTTGGCAACATGAGACAAGCTTACTTAATGTATCAAGTACTCGACACAGTATTATGTGGTACATCTTGGAAAGGTCTTGTGTATTGAAAGACACTTCATATCATGATATAATAAAATGCACCCCATCATTCCTATAAAACATCTCTAAGAAGAAATATATTTCTTGACTCTTTGAAGAAACCTATGAAACATTTCCCCAAACTGTCTTGGCAAAAGAGCCTTTACATGGAAGTTTTATGCAAGTACAGGGCCTCTAAGATTCAGAATGGCAGTTTACCAAGGCCTCCATAAATAAACCTGGGGGGTGGGGAAATCATTATAAAACATCCTGAGAGTCTGAACTGGCTAGAAAAGTGAGAACTCAACAGAAATATGATTTAGACAAAGAATCTGTGGCCCAGGCATTGTGACTGTCCTCTTTTCTCTTATAGAATTCAGACCTGTCCTTTGGCTTCGGCCTTGCTCCTTTCCTTTGGTAGGTGAAGGAAACTTATAAAGTCAAGAGCATTTCAGTTTGATTGAAAATATTTCTACAATCAGGATTTACGAGGATATTTTGATAGTAAGCAGAAATTCTCACTCCATTTATCATCTTTCAAGTCTGACCTGAATATAAAATGCAAATGTAAATGGAAGGGCAAGTCATATTGTATTGGGGGGAAAAACCCTCAGGGGTTAAGAGGTTTCCACATAGCAGAATTTTTGAGAACATGCTCCACAATATTGTAGAACTATTAATATGTTACAGGAAGAACACAATGGAACCACAATTGCTCTGAATAGTAAACATTTCTTTGAGCATTAGAAGAAGAAAAAAAGACATCGCCAACAAAACATCCTAACTGAATTAGTTTTAAGTGCCAGGAACAATTATCCCCAGTAGAAAAGAATTTATGTGAACTTTGCAGATGAGTATGGTAGCACCAGTTGCTGTCTCTGTCTCAGTCTGTGTTAGTGTTTGTCTATGACACTCTCTCTCTCCAGAGCCTCTGATTCTGAAGGTCCTTGTACCGAGGTCTATGCACTGATTTGTTGCCCCTGTTATAGCTAGGTGTTTTGCAAGGTAACATTTTACTGGTCTAGTCCCACAACATTCTGATTGGTTGTTAGTTCCTAATCAGTTCTCTTCTGCAAACCCTCTCCTCCTCAGATTATTGGGAATTAGGAGGGATAAGCATGGTCACAGAAAAAGTATCTCAACAATACCTCTTTTGTGTGTGTTTTTGGCCTCAGAGATACTCTCCCCAGGGAACAGGGTCTTAACTAATTTTCTCATTCCACTTAATCTTTAATCTTCTAAATAACTTCCAAACTGTTTCTACTGTACATTTATGTTACACAAATGCAAATATCTACCCTATGTGCATGTCTTCACTTTTGGCTTTTTACTTTACTATTTTTTTCTTTTTTTGTGTTATATGGTTCTAATAATCTAGATTAAGTTCATGCCATTCCGTTTATGAGAGCATCAGAGTTATCATACCCTTTACAATCAGTTTTTATTTCTCAGATGCCTGTGTGATGTCTGCTGTCTTATTTCTGATTTTATTTTTTTGGCATTCATTTATTTTTCCTCATTTATTTATTTATGTATTTATTTTTGGCAATCCTGGGGCTTGAACTCAGAACCTGAGCTCCTTTTTGCTCGTCTAGCATCCTACTGCTTGAGCCACAGAGCCACATCCAGTTTTTTTGTTTATGTAGTGCTGAGGACTTGAGCTTCATGCATGCTAGGCAAGCACTCCTCCACAAAGGCACATTCCCAGTCCCTTTCCTAATTTATTAATTTTCCAATTTAATTTTTCCCCAAATCACCCACAATCTTTCATTAAAAAGAAGTTGATTTTCTCTGATCACTTCTTCAATTAGTACTGCAGCAACATTTAATATTTTTATTCTGATTCAAATGTAGACCTTCAATTTTCTCTTTCTATATTCTTTAATTACTAAATTAAGTTGTCTACTTTCTATCATTCTAGTATTTTAAGTATTTATTGGTATAAATTTCCTACTTATTACTTTGGTGCTATACCCCATAATTTCAGTAGATTTTTCATTGCCACTTGCATCGACATTTATTTTAATTCTGTATTATTATATTTTAATAAAAGTATTCCATGACTCACTAATGGGTAAGGTCATAAAGTATCTCTTATATAGTATATCATCTTCATAAAATTATTGCACTTCATCATTTAAGCTGATATTTTCCCCAAATGCCATAATAAATGGTAAATATTGAGTCACATGGAGAACAAGGTAGACAATGTATTTTTCCTTGCAGTTTTAAATTGCAGTGATATAGATAAAATATTGTAAATTAAAAGCTAAAACACTAGATAAAGCGATGTGCAATTATATCAACAATGCTATATAGTAAATAGAGTGATCAATAAGGTCACTGGTATAATGGGATTATTTAGTTGTTATCTCCAAAAGTTTAAAAAGAATAGGGGTAATGTTTGGGAGAATCACCCAAATAAAAGGACTATCTTTCTAGGCCAAAACATGAGAATGTTTGGCTTATTCCAGAAAAAGACTAAGGAGATTAGAAGTGAGCAAGAAAGTACAATCAGCAAGAGATGGAGTTGGAAAAAGAATAGAGAGATAGGTCATCAGGCCATGTTAAAAAAAAAAAAAAGAACTTGGATTTTATTCAAAATCTAATGGAAAGCTATTACAACATTTTAAGAAGGTGACCAACATGGTGTAAATTACATTTAAAAATGTTCTACAGCTAGAAATGTATTATGAAGCCACTGCAGAAAGCAGTTAAGAGTATATGGCAATAATCCAAATATTGATTGTGTCTTGGATTAGGGCAGTAGCCACAGAGGTATAAAGTGGAATGAATCAAGTGCATAGCATATTCAGAGAAGACACGAATTGTCACTAAACTGGGTGTGAAAGATAGAAGTGTCATAAAGCATGATTTTTTATTTCAAATACTGATCAGATTTTTTTAAATTGTGAAAATACCATATAGAGAGGTTACAATTACATGGGCAAGGTAATGAATACATTTCTTATCAAGCATTGTTGCCTCCTCCTTTGTTTCCTCTTCCCATCCCTTCCTATCCCCGCCCCCACATCTCCCCGTCCCACTGCCCCGAGCCAAAGTTGTAAAGTTCATTTGCGACATAAGGACTTGTACATCTCATTTTTGCAATGGGTCCACCTGTATCCCTATTTGAACAATTTGGTTTTTTTTTCCTTCCCCTCCACAAATTATACCAACATCAAATACAATGAGAACAGGGGTTATACCATGGGGGAGGGACATACAAAGCAACAAAGAAATCATCTTATAAATATGTTAGAAACAATCGCAAGAAAGAAAAAATTTGAATACATATCTTGGGGTTCATTTCACCTAACATCAACTTATCTGACCTTTTCTGCTTGTCTTAGACATATACTAGTTATTGCAAATAAGAGAAACCATGGGACCTATGTTTCTTTGGGCCTGGCTAACTTCACTTAATATAATTTTTTATTGTGAAAATACTGTACAGAGATGTTACAATTACATGGGCAAAATAATGAGTACATTTCTTATCAAGCATTGTAGCCTCCTCCTTTGTTTCCCCTTCCCATTCCTTCCCATTCTCTCCCTACCCCCCACTCATTCCTCCTCCTCCCCCCTACCAAAGTTGTAAAGTTCATTTGTCCACATAATGACTTGTACATCTCATTGTTGCAATGGATCCACCTGTGTCCCTATTTAAATGATTTGTTTTTTCCTTTCCCCTCCACAAATTATACCAACCTCAAATACAGTGAAAGCAGTTGTTATACCATGGGGAGGGACATACAAAACAACAAAGAAATAATCTTATAAATTTGTTAGAAACAATCACCTGAAAGAAAAAAAATTGAATACATATCTTAGGGTTCATTTCCCTAACATCAACTTATCTGATCTTTTCTGCTTGTCTTAGACATATCCTAGTTATTGCAAATAAGGGAAACCATGGGACCGAAGTCTCTTTGAGCCTGGCTTACTTCACTTGATATAATTTTTTCCAAGTCTTTCCATTTCCTAACAAATGGGGCAATGTCATTCTTTCTGATGGAGGCATAGAATTTCATTGTGTATATATACTATATTTTCTTGATCCATTCATCTACTGAGGGGCATCTTAGCTATGGTAAATAATGCTGAAATAAACATAGTTGTGCTAGTAGTTTTAGTATGGTCTTGTTTGGGTAAATGCCCCAAAATGGGATTGCTGGGTCATAGGGGAGCTCTATGTGTAGTCTTTAGAGGAACATCCATAATACTTTCCAAAGTGGTTAAACAAGTTTACACTCACACCATCAATGCAGTTTACTAGCCACACAATGGACAAGGGTCTCATATCTAAAATATACCTGGAACTCAAAAAATTAAATCCACCAACAACAAATTCTTAAAGAAACAACTGCCCAATAAATAAGTGGGCTAAAGACTTAAAGAGAAACTTCTCTGAAGAGGAAAGAAGGATGGCCAATAGACACATGAAGAAATGTTCAACCTCTCTAGCCATAAAAGAAATGTAAATCAAAACAACATTGAGATACCACCTCGCCCAAGTTAGAATGGCTGTACTCAAGAACTCTAATAACAACAGATGCTGGAGGGGATGTGGGATGTGGACAGAACTGATCAGATTTTTTTTTTTAATTTGAGGAAAATTACAAGGAATGGTTGAAGATAACATCAATTTTATTGTGGAAATTGTTTTAGTTTGAGTTTCCAATAACAAATCTCAAGTAATGAGTGAGATAAGCAACAAATACTTGTTTTCCACAAGTATGGAGACTAGAAGTCCAAGATCAAGGTGTTGGTATAGAAGTCTCTATACCAGAAAGAAACTGCATTTCTCAGCATGTACTAGACTATTGTGGCAATGGACCATTTGGACTATTTCCCTTTTCACTTGTAATTCTCAAGTTTAACTACAGATGGTGCCGTGAGAACAAGGTTGTAGGACTGCAAAGGTCCAGATGGAGTGGCCTGGGCTCTTTTCTAATCTCTCTAGATACAAGATATCCCTCCACATTTTAACCAGTATTCATGTGACAGCTCTGGTGTAGAACCCAGAGAAATTTCCTTCCAGAGTCCTGCAACTACATCCAAAGTGGAAAATATATAGATAGGATTCCATTCAGCCCCGTTAGTCTGATCCTTTGAGCTGCAGCTCTATGAATCCTAGGCCACAGCTTTCCCTTGCTATGTGCATGTGATAATAAATATGATCTATGTAATTTATTCTGTGCATGTGTGTCCTGTGTCAATGGATTGAAACAAGGTTGTGATCAGTGTGCAAGAGGATTAATTCACTGTTCATGGTCTTAATTCCTCACTGTGTCACATGATTTGTTTTTTGTATACAGAAGGAGGAAAGAGATTAAGCAAAGAAAAATGAGAATGAAGGAGAAAGGAAAGGAGGAAAAGGGAAAGAAGCTAAGAAAATTTAGAAGTTGGACAATTATATAAGTACTTATAAAAACTTTCAAAGTGGATAATACATTAAACATTCTGAGACCGCTTATTTCTCAGAATAATTTCTCTTTTCAATTAATGAGATTTTACAAGATATAAAGTATACATGTGAGGTTTAGATAATTTGACACTTCAAAGTGTTTGGAGATTGCACTTCAAAGTGTTTTTCAACTTGTCAATGATGATATTGAAGTCATTTGTCAGCCTCAACTTATTTCTTTTGTAAGTGAACTATATTTTGCTATCCAGAAATATTTTAGAAGACTTCTTTGCTATGTTCTTTCTTTTGAATAAATAATAATTATACTTTTTATTACTTTCTTTTCTGTCATCATGGGAGGTTGAAGTCAGGCTTCAATCTTCGTTAGTTTGTTTACCTGGCTGGTGTTCTACATCTTAATATACATCTCCAGTGTAGCATTTTGGTGGCTAATTAGAGATTAGATCTCACAAATGTCTAAGTGTACTGATTTCAACGAAGATTCCACAGATTTCTAGGTATAACTAAGAGAACAGGACTGACCTAAAAGAGCTATTTGACTATAAGAGAACAGGACTGATCTAAAAGAGCTATTTGACTATAAAGCGTGGATGAACAAATGTATCTATCCCTTCTTTTCCTAATTCCACCATAATTAAGTACTTGTTCATTTATTTTTTATTTGAATTTTCATTCTGTTTCATATAAGACCTCTTGGAAGCTCTACTCTGTTATATTTTATAGTCCCCACATTCAATTTCTTAATTCTTAAATATCCTTTCTCTATCTTTTTAGGGTCTTATTCTTTGGCCTGAACCAGATGTGCATAGAGTTGTTTAGAACAGAGTTTTAGATTTTCTTTATATCTTCTTAGAAGAAAGATTCCAGATGTTTTCTCAGATACATATTATCAGATACAATTGTTGGTTCCATTTATTGTTACCATGGTATGAACCCTTAGAGCACCTGTTTGTCTATACTCTGGCTACTAGAACCCTTCAAGGTGTTCCCCTCAGGTGCATTCCTGTAGGTATCAAGAAAGCAGAAGGAAAAGGAAAGAATTAGGTCATTCATGCACTTAGAAAATATCAGTTTTAGATTTGTGATCCAATACTACATTTTTGAACTTGATAAAATGACAAATTGGTGATGATTGCAAGAAAGAGAGACCTTTAAGACACCATGATAAAACTCAGCCTGCTATTCTGATATGTGTACTAAAATTTGTAATGTTAATTTCCTTTCCTGATATAGCTCAAAACCATTTTTTTCTTCCCATTTTCATTTTCATGACATAGGAATTTGGGAATTATATACAGAAATAAGAGCCATTATCCCTTGTGAATTTTGCACAATGCCAATAAACAAATTGTAATGGTTCAAAAATAAAAGATCCCAAATAGCAAAATAATGCTTAGAGAAAGAACAGTGCTGGAGGAATATCAATACCAGATTTCAAACTCTACTACAAAGCCATAGTAATAAAAACAGCTTGGTACTGGCACAAGAACAGACCTCAGAACCAATTGAATAGAATTAAAAACCCAGAAATGAAATCACAGAACAATAGCCATGTAATCTTCAATAAGGGAGCTAAAAAAATAGAATGGAAGAAAAACAGCCTCTTCAGTAAAAGGTGCTAGCAAAATTGGTTAACTCCTTGTAGAAAACTAAAGTTATATCCTTATATATCACCCTGCAACAGAATCAATTCCAAATGGATCAAAGACCTCGGAGTCAAAGAAGACACCCTGAAAACATTACAGGATGGAATAGGAAAAAGCCTAAGTGTCCTTGGCACAGGTCGAAACACAACAAATCAAAGAAAGTTTGGATACATGGGATTGCATGAAATTGCAGAGCTTCTGCATGGCAAAGGACATAACTAGCAAGATCAATAGAAAGCCCACGGATTGGGAGAAGATCTTCACTAGCCATACAATGGACAAGGGTCTCATATCTAAATATACCTGGAACTCAAAAAATTAAATCCACCAACAACAAATCCTCAAAGAAACAACTGCCCAATAAATAAGTGGACTAAAGACTTAAAGAGAAACTTCTCTGAAGAGGAAAGAAGGATGGCCAATAGACACATGAAGAAATGCTCAACCTCTCTAGCCATAAAAGAAATGCAAATCAAAACAACATTGAGATACCACCTCACCCCAGTTAGAATGGCTATAATCAAGAACTCTAATAACAACAGATGCTGGAGGAGATGTAGACAGAAGGGAACCCTACTGCATTGTTGGTCGGAGTGTAAACTTGTTCCACAACTTTTGAAAGCAGTATGGAGGTTCTTCAAAAGACTCCACATAGAGCTCCCCTATGACCCAGAAATCCCACTTTTGGGCATTTACCCAAATGATAACAAACAAGACTACACTAAAGCTACCAGCACAACTATGTTTATTCCAGCATTATTTACCATAGATAAGATATGGAACCAACCCAGATGCCTCTCAGTAGATGAATAGATCAAGAAAATGTGGTATATATACACAATGGAATTCTATGCCTACATCAGAAAGAATGACGTTGCCCCATTTGTAAGGAAATGGACAGACTTGGAAAAAAATTATATCAAGTGAAGTAAGTCAGGCCCAAAGAAACATAGGTCCCATGGTTTCCCTTATTTGCAATAACTAGTATATGTCTAAGAGAAGCAGAAAAGGTCAGATAAGTTGATGTTAGGTGAAATGAACCCCAAGATTCAATGTTTTTATTTTTCTTTCTTGCTATTGCTTCTAACATATTTATGAGATGATTTCTTTGTTGCTTTGTTTGTCCATCCCCCATGGTATAACCCCTGCTTTCACTGTATTTGATGTTGGTATAATTTGTGGAGGGGAAGGGAAAAAACAAATCGTTTAAATAGGGATACATGTGGACCCATTGCCACAATGAGATGTACGAGTCGTTATATCGACAAATGAACTTTACCACTTTGGCTGGAGGTGGAGGGCGTGGGGGTGGTGGTGGGGGTGGGGGGTGAGGGGAGGAGAGTGGAGGTGGGAAGGGATGGGAAGGGGAAATAAAGGAGGAGGCAACAATGCTTGATAAGAAATGTACTCATTATCTTGCTCATGTAATTGTAACCCCTCTAAAAGGTATTTTCATAATAAAAAAATAAATAAAACCCTGAATGTCTAAAAGAATTCTGAGAACTACAATTCTGAAAGTTTCAAATTTTGCATATTGAAATTCTGACAGCCAATTGTTGGTATCCGCAATTCCCATAAATAACAAATAGGTAAAGACAAAGAGAAAGGAATGACAAAAACAATCAAAATACTGTGTTAGGAGGACTGAAAACACAGTTCCTAGAAATGAAGCATACAATGTAACTATAACAAACATTTCTACTTACATATGCATTAGATGCCTGTATTGGCATTTTTGTACCATTCAAATTCAAGGAGCTTTTAATTAATTGTCTAAATTTTTTCCAGAAAAAAATCACCAAAGATGTTTATAAATTATAATGTTATGTATTTCCATATGAGTCTAAGAAAATATAGTGCAAGCCGGGTGCCATTGGCTCACACCTGTAACCTTAGGTATTCAGGAGGCTGAGATTTTTTAATTGTTTTTTTAATTGTGAAGATACCGCACAGAGATGTTACAATTACTTGAGCAAGGTCCATTTCTTATCAAACATTGTTGCCTCCTCCTTTGTTTCTCCTTACCATCCCTGCCCTCCTATCCCCTACACCCTGCCAAAGTTGTAAAGTTCATTTTTCGACATAACGTCTAGTACATCTCATTGTTGCAATGGGCTCACCTGTATCCCTATTTAAACAATTTGTTTTTTCCATTCCCCTCCCCAAATTATACCAACATCAAATACAGTGAAAACAGGGGTTATACTGTGGGAGAGGGACATACAAAACAACAAAGAAATCGTCTTATAAATATGTTAGAAACAATAGCAAGAAAGAAAAACCCTAAGTTGATGCTAGGAGGCTGAGATTTGAGGATTGAGGTTCAAAGCCTTCCAGGGCAGGAAAAGTACTTGAGATTCTTATCTCCAATTAACCAGAAAATCGGCAGTGGGACTTTGGCTCAAATGGTACAGTGCTAGCCTTGAGCTGAATTGCTCAGGGACAGCACCCAGGCCCAGAGTTCAATACCCACAACAGACTGAAAAAACAAACAAACAAAAAAAAACATAGTGCAAACATACTGCTGCGTAGTAATTAGTAACTGATTTTCATCAAATTGGGGGTCTGTCTTTCTCTCCCACATCCCAGTCATAGGGAGGGCCTATGAAGGCCTGGGCACTGTCCCTGAGCTTCTTTTGCTCAAGGTTAGCACACTGCCTCCTGAGCCATAGGGCCACTTCTTACTTTTTCTGTTTATATGATACTGAGGAATCAAACCTAGGACCTCATGCATTCTAGGCAAGCAATCTACCACTAAGCCCCTTATATGATAGCATTCTGGACAGAATTCAAGTTTAAAGACAAAGACAGCACAAATATGCACAGAAGATAAGAAAATTCAATTCAGAATTCTTGTACTGGCATATAGCAAATGATAGAAAATTTTCAAAACAAGGTCAGATTATTTACAAAATCATATCCTAAAACAAAAAAAATTATAAAATCTCCCCAGTATGTGATTTAAAATGCAACTCCTGATGATATTGCTGCTCCAGTCCCATAGATTTTCCCCTTGAAATTTTATTTTGCAAAATATACTCAAGCTGTACACTTTTTTTGTTAAAACTTTTTTTAGTTATTTAATCTTACTTTCATTTCAGTATTATTTGCACTCCTATTTGTATCTGTTCCTCTGCCTCCTCCTCCTTCTCTTTCCTCTTCTTCCTTCCTCTCCTCCTTCAGCTTCTCTTCCTCCTCCTCTTCCTCCTCAATATTATTATGTAAATCTGACTCTAGGAAAGTCATTTTTACAACATTACTTTTGTGTGAAAACATTCATGTGTGTATTAAAAGTAGCACAGTAATAATCATTTAACATATGAAAAGATGGACTTTTTGTGAATCTTTCTTAATAAAGAACAAATTCATTTTGTATTTTGACCAATTCTGTGAAAAGATTTGAGTGGTGTAACAAAAATTTGGCATTTATTTCACGGTTTACTAATTAATGTAACATTTTTCTCCTTGATTTACTATAATAGGCTGCTCTTTCATATAAAACTAGTTTCCACCATCTTCCACTCATTTATTTATGTTACTTCCATTTTTGCAAATGTATACAAGTTTACATCCCTAATGACAAGGAGTTAAATAGCATGTTTAATTTGAAATAGTGATACCCACCCTCAATTTATCCAGTTCAGAGATTCAAATGAAGATGTCATTGGGTTTCATAGTGGCTTTCTGATTTTCATAATCCATCTAAGAAAGGTTTGAAAGTTATTGCATGCTGTTAATAAAAATTGTCATCCCATGTTCTGCCTGAAATACTATGATTGCTTATGTAAAGTATCTTAAATGAAACTAGGTACTGTTTGGCTTAGATAAAATTAATGATTTACGTAAGCCTTTTGAGATGTTGAGGTCTGATAAATAATATTTGAAGTGTATAAAAATTTAGCAAAAGTATGGTCTAAATTCTCCAACTATAAGAATCTACTGGCTCATTGTTCTCTCATAATCATATACAAATAAGAAATGAGCCATATTTATTTTTAAAGAAGGATGATTAAGTACCATTTTGTAGTGAATTTCTAAAATGTTTAATTTATAATAGATAAATATCACATTTTTCTGATGTTTTCATTTATAACTCTGCCAATTAGCATCACTCAAAAGTGTACTGTATAGTCTCCAGGAGGTTTAGAAGAGTTAATGTCTCCCCAATTGCCTAATTTGCTACTTAGGATTGACAGGGACACAGAAGGAAACAGATACCAATAGCAGTTAGTAGACTGAAATAAAATGGAAAGGAATCTAAGCATTTTCTTTCATGTCTTCAGGGCATTATTTCTGTCTACTATTCACCTGCTCTAATTATCCTGGCAGCTCACTTAAATTACATTATTTCTGCTCCTAACAAGATGAGCCAGATTTCCCCCAGTGCCAAAGACACAGTATCATCAACACAAAGTCTTGATGATACCCTAGTGACTTCAAAGTGTTAATCCATCTCACAGGATGCTTATCTGGGTTCCAAGGAATGGCATGCTCCAGGGAAAATTTGGCTCCATGTGAAATGGCTTTAGTACACAAGCAACAGCACTGTTCAATTTGTTTTTCCTATATTTACATTAGGTAAACATTGGCAACAAGACTTGGATTTTGAAGCAAACATAGCACCATGCCTGCTGCTTATATTTGGCTGCTTTCAGGTCAATTAATGCCTCTTAAATTCCTAAAGCAGGTGCTAATCTGGTATTTAAACTGCTGAGCCACTGGCATAATTTCCCTGTAAAGAAAACTTTGAAGTACCTTGCATGAGAGTTTTAAAGAACAAATAAACAAAGGCATTACTTTCCCTTATACGTCAAGTTGTTTTTAACAAGAAGCATATCCGAATGAAATGTTTTAGAACTAGCTTAAGCAACTTTCTCTGAAATAGTAAAGAATATTGACACATCTTGATCTTTCTCTATGAAATCTTTATTTTTGAGTGAGTCTCTAATTCGTTAATACAAATGAAATACTGAATAAAAGTCAGTATCTTCACTATGGGTTCTTTCTTTTTATTGTCAAAGTGATGTACAAAGGGATTACAGTTACATAAATAAGGTAATAAGAGAAGGTGTCATTTTTTTATCATTTTACCATCATTTCTACCATATTTTTTAAGACACTAGATAAGCTTTCTGAAATAAATAGTGCCTGATCTGGATTGTAAAGTATAATGTTTGAATTTTGTAAGTATTAAAGAGAAGCTACCCAGAAGGAAAACATAAAATAACGACAACAACAAATAATAATAAAATTAAAACATCAAGAAGAAAAGCCTATAATTTGTTTAAAGAAAAAAGTCTAGACTGTTGTGAAATTAAATGTGTATGAGGAGAGGAAGGGAGGGGCGGGGAAGGTATAAGGGAGCGGAGGAGAATAGAACAAGATGGAAGCAATAAAATCAAGAACTGTTGGACTGGGTGGCTCACTGCATGAGAAAGAAAAGTAATCCATTTGTTTAGAGGCCCTAGGAAGACTTCTTGCAATACTGAAATCCCACCTACACAAGAAGATATCCCAGAATAGGTGTGATTAAAGGATTAGGTGAGGTATTGGGACAATTGTTGTTTGAAGTACTTGTTATTTGAATTGTATACTTCAGGAATAAAGTATTATGCCCAGAAATTATGCAGGTGGGTACCTTGCTATGCAATGATTGGCCTCGATGCTGTATTGGCAACTACATACATTGTATCATCTCAGTTGAAAAAATATCTTAATCTTATATCTGTTGCTCTGAATGATTTTTACACACATTTATAAAAGGAAGTCACATATTATAGACTTAGGGAAGCATGTTTGCAGTTCAAACTTCGCAGTTGACAGCAATGTTTCCTTGTGGCTAGGCGTCTCCTGACACTCCTCATGGTGCCCTGACACCTGTTCACAGCCAAAATGTGTGCCGACAACCAGAGACCCACCTCTTGCTGGCTTTTCTGAGCCATGATAAATTTCTGGTTCTTTTCTTTGTTCCTCAATTTCAATGATTGTAAACAGAAAGCATATTTACGTAACCATTGATAATATAATAAGTGAGAGTTATAATGAGACTAAGATAATTTTACAGTGCTGGTGAGGTCAGAATTTTCAAGGAGAGACTCCGTGGACTCCAAAAGAATTCACAGCGTTGATGAGAAGACTTGAAATGGTGAGAAGAACAGCCGGCCACACAAAACCCCGCACATGGCATTTCTGAATGCTAATGAATGCCTTTCCAAGATAGAGTAGCACTTCTCCTTTTCCTTTGGCTAGCGCAATCCACTTCATATAACAACAACAAAAGAGTACATTTGAAATTCCTGCCATAATTATTGTGGCATCATTTGACCATTATATCTAAGCATTAAAAAAACACCATTTTCATATTAAAGTTATGTCATTCTTGTCTTTCCAAGAATTGAATCCCACCTACATTTAGTCACTTTATGTTTCTTTATCATTTTTTAGAGATATATTTTACTAATGTCTCATTTATTCTGGAAAATACATTGAATAGTCTTCAAATTGGATAAAGTGGTAACTGAATAGAATGGTAATAAAATAGAGTACTTATGCAATCTTTACTCTCAGCTAAATAACTTTGATTCTGAGCGACTGAAATGCACTATTTTATGTCTTTCTGAAAATAATTTAGATATCAGGTATTTCATGAGCTTCTTTTTAAAGCTGAGAACCTGAAATTCAGAGGCTGCTTTTCACTAGGATTTGTCACATTGTTCATTAATTACCAGTTCCTAACTGCTTTCTAATTTTCAAAGATTTGTTGACATCTCTCATCTGTTTCTCCTTCATCACTTACTCTCTAGTTCTTTATGATTATTTATGCCTTTATTTAACTGCCACCATCAGAGAAGAATTTTAGTAGAGTCAAAATAACCACATATATCATAACGTTTATAAGAAATCTGCAAGAGAGTTTTCACATTAAAAGTCATATTTCTGTATCATATTTTGCGTAAAATATATATTTGTATAAACACACACACACAGTGCATAGCTCCTAAGTCGATAAAAGGCTTCTAAATGGAGTACTTTATTACTTTCATTTTTATTTTCCTCTTAGGCATGCCCATAGAAAGGAATGTGGATCTGTTTAAAGAGATTTGTAACAGAGCCATGAAGGAGCACAAGGTAAGCTCCTAGCTGGTCTTATGCCATAAGCCATTTGGATCTGTGGTACATGAAGTGTTACTTATGTAAAAGGATGCAAAAGCTACTGATTAGTTGTAGAAGTGTTGGGCAACAGATGCTTAGATGAACTGTTCAGGCACAGATCATTGCTGGCAGTGATGGGTCTGAGTCTAAACGCAATAATGATTCATATCATTTTAGTTACATGGGCTGTTTACTTATTTATTTTTCTTTGAGTTGGGTAAAATTTTCCTCATACTTTTTGGACATTCAACTCTTGTCTGATATGTCATTTGCAACTACTTTCTCTCCTTCTGTGTGCTGCTATTTTGTTTTGTTGATTCTTTTTCCGTGCAGGAAATGTTTACTTTAATGTAGTCCCACTTGAACTCACTTATGCTTCCATTCCATAGCTTTTTGGTGTTATACGGAGGAGGAAATCCTTGCCAAGACCAACATTAAAGGTTTTTCTATATACTTTATTCTAAGAGACTCACAGACTCAAGTCTTTCATTTAATTCTTCATTCTTTTCTGCTTGATTTATTTTATAAGATGTAAGAGTCCAATTCCACTTCTCTCACGTGGATCTCCAACTTTTGCAGTGTTACTTGCTGAACAGACTTTTTTTTTGCCATTTGTGTTCTTGGTACACTTATTAAAGATGAGCTGTGGAAGAGGAAAAGAGGGGGAAGGGACTGGTATAGCCTGGAAAATAAAAAAAAAGTGAAGGAAGGGGAGTAATGGGTGAAAATATTAAAAGGGTTGACATTGCTCAAGATGCATTGTGCTCAAAACTGCTAGGCTAAATAGCCACTTCTTTGTACAATTATTTGAAGTTAACATTTACTAAAAAATGAAGGGCTGTGTGTACATATGTGAGTAGCCATATTTCTAGTCCCACTATGTCTCCTTCTGTTTTTTTTTGTTTGTTTGTTGTAAAGATGATGTACAGAGGGGTTACAGTTACACGAGCAAGGTAATGAGTACATTCCTTGTTGAGCAATGTTACCTCTTCCTTTGTTGTTCTCCCACTATCCTTTCCCTCCCCCACTTCTCTCACTCCTTCCCCCCACCTCTTGAAGTTGTGAAGTTCATTTCCAATATACTGTCTTGTTGCAATGGGTCAGCCTGTGTCTTCCTATCAGTGTTTTGTTGTTCCCCTTCCCCTCCCCAGGTTAGACAAATGTACATACAAGATTCAGGGGATGCAAATCAAGTACAATGATAAGAGGGGATATACCATAGTGGGAACAACATACAAAGGAAACAACAACAACAACAACAACAAATCACATAGTATATTAAAAACAACAATAACAGAGAAAGACCTCTTTTGTCCTTATCTTGGAATTCATTTCACTTAGCATCATCTCATATGGTCATATGTACATAGTTTTTGAGCTTTTCTGCTCATCTGATAAAATTATCCTAGATCTATACTAATTATTGTAAATGAGAGAAACCATGAGATCTATATTTCTTTAAGTCTGGCTTACTTCACTTAATATGATGTTTTTTCAAGTCTTTCTATTTCCTAACAAACAGGATGGTGTCATTCTTTCTGATGGAAGCATAGAATTCATATCTATCTATCTATCTATCTATCTATCTATCTATCTATCTATCTATCTATCTATCTATGTAGATATATATATATATATATATATATATATTATTTTCTTGGTCCATTCATCTACTGAGGGGTATCTGGGTTGGTTGTATATCTTAGCTATGGTGAATAATGCTGTGATAAACATAGTTTTGCTGGTAGATTTACTATGGACTTGTTTGTGATCGTTTGGATAACTGCCCAAAAGTGGGATTGCTGAGTCATAAAGGAGCTCTATGTGTAGCCTTTTTTAAATTTATTTTTTATTGTGAAAATACTGTACAGAGGGGTTACAATTACATGGGCAAGATAATGAGTACAGTTCTTATCAAGCATTGTAGCCTGCTCCTTTGTTTCCCCTTCCCATCCCTTCCCATCCCCCCCCACTGAATCCTCCTCCCCCCTCACCAAAGTTGTAAAGTTCGTTTTTCAACATAACAACTTGTACATCTCATTGTTGCAGTGGGTCCACCTGTATCCCTGTTTTAACGATTTGTTTTTTCCTTTCCCCTGCAGAAGTTATACCAACATCATATACAATGAAAGCAGGGGTTATACCGTGGAGGAGGGACATACAAAACAACAAAGAAATAATCTTACAAATATGTTAGAAACAATCACATGAAAGAAAAAAAAATACATATGTTAGGGTTCATTTCACCTATCATCAACTTATCTGACCTTTTCTGCTTGACTCAGACATATACTAGTTATAGCAAATAAGGGAAACCATGGGACCTATGTTTCTTTGGGCCTGGCTTACTTCACTTAATATAATTTTTTCCAAGTCTTTCCATTTCCTAACAAATGGGGCAATGTCATTCTTTCTGATGGAGGCATAGAATTCCATTGTGTATATATATATACCATATTTTCTTGATCAATTTGTTTACTGAGGGGCATCTGGGTTGGTTCCATATTTTAGCTATGGTAAATAATGCTGTAATAAACATATTTGTGCTGGTAGCTTTAGTGTGGTCTTGTTTGTAAACATTTGGGTAAATGCCCAAAAGTGGGATTGCTGGGTCATAGGGGAGCTCTATGTGGAGTCTTTTGAGGAACCTCCATACTGGTTTCCAAAGTGGTTGAACAAGTTTACACTCCCACCCACTTGAGCTACAGCACCACTTCTGGTTTTCTGGCGGTTTATTGGAAATAAGAGTTTCACGGACTTTCCTGCCCAGTCTGGCTTTGAACCTCAATCCTCAGATCTCAGCTTCCTGAGTAGCTAGAATTACAGGCATGAGCCACCAGTGCCAGGCTCAAATATAGTGAAAGCAGGGGTTATACTGTGGGGGAGGGACATACAAAGGAACAAAGAGATAATCTTATAAATGCATTAGAAACACATACATGAAAGAAAAAAACATTAAAATACACATCTAAGGGTTCATTTTCCTGACATCACATTATCTGACCTTTTCCGCTTGACTCATACATCTACTAGATATCGCAAATAAGGGAAACCATGGGACCTATGTTTCTTTGGGCCTGGCTTACTTCACTTAATATAATTTTTTCCAAGTTTTTCCATTTCCTAACAAATGGGGCAATGTCATTCTTTCTGATGGAGGCATAGAATTCCATTGTGTATATATACCACATTTTCTTCATCCATTCATCTACTGAGGGGCATCTGGGTTGGTTCCATATCTTAGCTATGGTAAATAATGCTGCAATAAACATAGTTGTGCTGGTAGCTTTAGTGTGGTCTTGTTTGTAAACATTTGGGTAAATGTCCAAAAGTGGGATTGCTGGGTCATAGGGGAGTTCTATGTGAAGTCTTTTGAGGAAACTCCATACTGCTTTCCAAAGTGGTTGAACAAGTTTACATTCCCACCAACAATGATGTAAGGTTCCTTTCTATCCACAAACCTTCCAGCATCTGTTGTTGTTAGAGTTCTTGATTTTTGCCATTCTAACTGGGGTGAGGTGTTATCTCAATGTTGTTTTGATTTGCATTTCTTTTATGGCTAGGGATGTTGAACAATTCTTCATGTATCTATTGGCCATCCTTCTTTCTTCTTCAGAGAAGTTTCTCTTTAAGTCTTTCGCCCACTTATTTATTGGGCAGTTGTTTCTTTGGGGATTTGTTGTTGGGGAGTATATTTTAGACATGAAACCTTTGTCCCTTGTAGGGCTTGTAAAGATCTACTCCCAGTCCGTGGGCTTTCTATTGATCTTGCTAGCTATGTCATTTGCCCTGCAGAAGCTCTGCAACTTTATGCAATCCCATTTGTCTAACCTTTCTTTGATTTGTTGTGTTTCCAGGTCTCTATTCAAAAAATTTCAGCCTGAGCCAAGGAGACCTAGGGTTTCTCCTATTCCATCCTGTAATGTTTTCAGAGTGTCTGCTTTGAGTTCAAGGTCTTTGATCCATTTGGAGTTGATGCTGGTGCAGGGTGATATATAAGGATCTAGCTTTAGTTTTCTACATGTAGTTAACCAATTTTGCCAGCACCATTTACTGAAGAGGCTGTCTTTCTTCCATTCTATTGTTTTAGCTCCCTTATCGAAGATTAGATGGCTATAGGTCTGTAGGTTCATTTCTGGGTTTTCAATTCTACTCCATTGGTCCTGAGGTCTGTTCTTATGCCAATACCAAGCTGTTTTGATTACTATGGCTTTATAGTAGAGTTTGAAATTTGATATTGATATTCCTCCAGCAGTGTTCATTCCGTTGAGGAGCGTTTTTGCTATTCGGGGTCTTTTATTGTTCCATATGAATTTTTGGATTGCCTCTTCTATTTCCTTGAAGAATGAGGGTGGAATTTTGATAGGTATTGCATTGAATTTGTAGATAGCCTTGGGAAGTATTGCCATTTTCACGATGTTAATCTTTCCAATCCAGGAGCATGGGAGGCTTTGCCATTTTTTTAGTTCTGTGTTGATTTCCTTTTTCAAGATTTTAAAGTTTTCATCATAGAGGTCCTTCACTTCTTCAGTTAATTCCTAGGTATTTTATTTTTTGTGGGGCTATTACAAATGGAGTTGCTTTCCTAATTTCAGCCACACTTTTCTAGTTGTTGGAATACAGAAAAGCCATTGATTTTTGGGGGTTAATTTTATAACCTGCTACTTTGCCAAAGTTTTGAATCAGCTTGTGTAATTTGGGAGTGGAGTCTATGGGATTCTTTAAATACAAGGTCATGTGATTCTTTAAATACAAGAATATGTCATCTGCAAAGAGGGCGAGTTTTATTTCTTCTTTCCCTATTTGGATCCCCTTTATGTCTGCATCTTGTCTTATTGCTGTAGCTAGGCATTCTAATACTAGATTGAAGAGAAGTGGAGAGAGTGGGCATCCTTCTCTTGTTCCTGAGTTAAGAGGAAATGGCTTTAGTTTTTCACCATTGAGTATAATGCTGGCTGTAATTTTGTCATATACAGCCTTTATTGTATTGAGGAATGTTCCATGGATTCATAGTTTTTCCAAAACCTTCATCATGAAGGGGCGTTGGATCTTGTTGAATGCTTTTTCTGCATCTATAGAGATAACCATGTGGTTCTTATTCTTGCTCCTGTTGATGTGGAGAATGATATTAATTGATTTTGCGTATAATGAACCAGCTTTGCATCCCTGAAATGAATCCTGTTTGATCATGGTGTATGATTTTTTGGATGAATTGTTGAAGTCGATTGGCCAAAATCTTGTTGAGAAGTTTTGCATTAATATTCATCAAAGAAATGGGTCTATAGTTCTCTTTCATTGATGAGTCCCTGCCTGGTTTTGGGATGTGGGTTATGATGGCTTCATAGAATGTGTTCGGTAGTGAGCTTTCTCTTTCAATTTCATTGAAGAGTTGGAGGAGTATTGGTGTGAGCTCTGCTTTGAAGGCCTTGTAAAATTCTGCTGTAAAACCATCTGGTCCTGGACATTTCTTAGCTGGGAGGTCTCTTATTGCTGTTTCTATTTCAATGCTTGATATGGGCCTGTTAAGATAGTTTAACTCATCTTGGTTTAGTTTTGGCACGTCAATATTTGCTAGGAAGAGGTCCATTTCTGTCAAGTTCTCAAACTTATTAGCATAAAGTTTTGAGAAGTATTCCCTTATAATGTTCTGAATATTGGTTGTTTCCGTGGTGATGTTTCCATTCTCATCTCTGAGTTTATTAATTTGGGTGTGTTCTCTTCTTTTTCTGATAAGATTTGCTAAGGGTCTGTCAATTTTGTTAAGTTTTTCGAAGAACCAACTCTTTGTTTTGTTGATTCTTTCTATAGATTTTTTGGATTCTAATTCATTTAATTCTGATTTGATTTTGATTATTTCTTTCCATCTAGTGGATTGGGGTTTATCTTGCTGCTCTTTTTCAAGGAGGTTTAGATGTGTCATTAAATTGCTAGTTTCAGATCTCTCCAATTTGTTGATGTAGGAGCTCAGAGCTATAAATTGCCTATGAGTACTGCATTTGCTATGTCCCAGAGGAGCTGGTAATTTGTGTGTTCTTTTTTGTTGAATAGCATGAACATTTGAATTTCCTTTCTAATCTCTTCCATGACCCACTCATGATTCAGCAGTGTGTTGTTCAGACTCCATGTGATACCGGACTTTCTTTGGTGGCTTTTGGTGTTGAGTTCTAATTTTATTCGCTTGTGGTCAGAGAGAATGCAAGGTATAACTTCAATGTTTCTGAATTTAGACAAGTTTGCTTTGTGGCCTAAAATGTGGTCTATTTTAGAAAATGCTCCATGTGCGGCTGAAAAAAATGTGTATTCTGTTTCAGCTAGGTGAAATGTTCGGTAGATGTCTGTTAAGTCAAGTTGATCTATGCAGCGAATAGATATTTAGAATTGTAATATCCTCCTGAAGGAGAGATCCCTTAATTAGTATGTAGCGACCTTCTTTATCTCTTCTCACAAATTTTAATTTGAATTCTATTTGATCTTATATTAGGATTGCAACTCCCGCAAGTTTATGGGGGTCGTTTGCTTGGTAGATTTTGTTCCAGCCTTTAACATTGAAAATGTGTTTGTTTTTATGGGCAAGATGTGACTCCTGCAGGCAGCAGATAGAAGGGTCTTGTTTTTTAATCCAACTAGACAGTCTATGTCGCTTAATTGGAGAGTTCAGTCCGTTAACGGTAAGAGATAGGACTGAGAGGTATTTGGGAGTTCCTGCCATGTTACGCACCTTCTTGGGGCTGCAAAAACTGGGTTCTTCCTATGGTTCTTGGATTCTCAGTTTGGGTGCAGTTTCTTGGCCTTTATTGTGTTCTTGTTGGTTTTCTATGTGTAAGACATCTTTAAGAATCTTTTGTAGGGCTGGTTTGGTGGAGATGTATTGTTTCAATTTTTCTTTGCTATGGAAGATTTTTATCTGGCCTTCAGTTATGAAGGAGAGTTTAGCTGGGTGCAGTATTCTTGGTTGATAGTTGTTTGTTTTTAGGGCATGGCATACATCATTCCAGGCTCTTCTTGTTTTGATTGTCTCTGCTGAGAAATCTGAGGTGATTCTAATTGATTTCCCTTTATAGGTGATTACCCTTTTCTCCTTGACAGCTTTAAGGATCTTTTCCTTGGTCTGAGTTGATCCTGTGTGGATTATAATGTGACAGTGAGATGTCCTATTCTGATCTGGTCTATTTGGGGTTCTAAAAGCTTCTTGTATATGAATAGGCCTATCTTTTTGTATGTTTGGGAAGTTCTCTGCTAGGATCCTGTTAAACAAATTTCCTAGACCATTAACTTCTGTTTCTAGGTGCTCCTCTACACCCATTATCCTTAGATTAGGCCTTCTGATGGTGTCTTCCAGGTGTTGGATAGATCTATCATATTTTTTGGACTTGTCTTGGATAGTTTTATGTTCTTTCTCTATAATATCTAGGCTGTCTTCAATCCCTGAGATTCGATCTTCTGCATGGTCTAACCTGCTGTCAAGACTCTCTACGTTGTTTTTTTATCTCTTTTCCTTCTAATTGTTCAGCTTTGATGGCTTCAAGTTCTTTGTTGAAGCTCTGTTTTAGGTCTTCTATGAATTTCTTTACTTCCTTAATTTGGTGTTCAGTGTTTGTTCTCAAATCACTTAGTTGATTGGTTATGGTTTCTTTGGGCTCCCATTCCTTCTGTTGGGTTCCATTCAGCATTCCCTTTGTGGTCTCCCTGACTTCCTTCAGCTCTTTGTTAATGGATTCCATGAATGCCTTTAGTGATCTTTGTGTATTCTCTACCTGGTCTCTCAATTCCTGAATTACTCTTTGATTAGCTTCCTCCGGTTGGTGGGATTCCTGTAGTTCTCTTTCCTCCCATTGTTGGTATTCTTGCAATTCTCTTTGTGTGTTCTCAGCCTGCTCATGCCATTCCTCCCTTTCTCTTTGAGTATTCTCAAGTTGTTCATGCAAATCCTGTATCAGTTTTTGAGTAGCTTCCTCACGCTTATGATATTACTGTATAAACTTTTGGGATGCCACTTCTCTCTCCCTATCACACTCATACAGAGTCCTTTGTAAGTTGTCAAACTTCTCATTTATCATGTTTGCCAGCAGTGTTTGTAGAGCTATTTGGGAACTCTCCTCTGGATTATTCATTATCTGTTCTGACCCCTGATTATCAAGATTGGGAATTGAGATACCCAGATTTGCCATTTTTCTTGTGTTTTTCCAGCTTACTCTGCCCATTTGACATGAAAATAGCACCAGTTTTGGGCTAGATCACTATCTTAAAGCAACCATCAACCAAAGTTTGCATTTGTACAGTCAATAGTCTACATATACAATCTAGTTCAACAGATACATCTATTCAACATCAAACAACTATATTTTAATGGGCTTTGAACCGCAGAGAAGAATTTGGAAAACTAGAAATTATTAGGGTTAGGGAGAGATGTGGGTAAAAAATAGGAATAGATTGGTGTGGGGAGGCACAGTGAGAGTTAACTGTGTCCTAATCTCATTGCAGGAAATAGGTTGGGTAGGATGCAAGTAGAGAGAGAGAGAAAAAGAAGAAAGGCAAAGGGAAATGAAAAGAGACCAGAAAAAAAATAGAAACGTAAAAATTAATATTATTATGGGGAATAAAAGACCATCTATATAGAGAGGAATGTGAATATATTGACAAAAGGGGAGGGACATAGAGGAGAAGTGAAAAAATTTTAAAAATGCTTAAATATTATATAGGTATAAAGAGGTAGTATTGCTATTAAGGAATTAAGTCTCAGAGGTTTTGAATTGAGTAATAAATTTGTGGATTAAGTGTGTACACAATGGGGGATAGGGTTTACTAATTAACTATGGGTTTATCTGAGGATGTGCAGGACAAGAGTTAAGTCACATAAAGAAGATCAAAAGAGAGGAAAAGTTGAAAAGGATAAGAAAGGGAGAAAAAAGATCAGAAGTTCAGTAGAGCTAGACAAAAAACAAAAAAATAATTAAGAAAGAAAGAAAAAGAGAAAGAAGACAAGAAAAGAAAGGAAAACGCACATTCACGTATTCCTAAAATGAAAAGTATAAGTTACTGGAAAACAATTATTTTTTCAAAAAAGGCAAAAAATAAAAATTAATAAAAGTTTTAGAAACGGAAAAAAAAATTTATATATATAAGGTACCAAAAAAAAAAAAAAAAGAAAAAAGAAAAGAAGAAGAAGAAGAAAAAAAAAAGTTCTTTGATTTTTAAAAAAAAAATTTTGGGGAGGGGTGGGAAGAATCCTGTATCTCCCTTTTGTCTGTAACCAGCCTCTTGTTGGAGTCTCTGGTCAGCTTGAGGTCCTGTGGCTTGATTGGTTTCTTAAGTCAGTTTGTTTGAACAGGCAGAAAAATGCTCTGGTTTACCCAAGATTTTGAGATCCCCCTCCCAGGTTAGTTTAATGGGAGGGTGATCTGCTTTGAGAATCACAAAAGAGGGGGATGCAGTGATGAGGCTAGGTTCTGCGTAGAGTTGAGTCCTTTCAACAAACAGTAGCTTTTCCCTGGGGCTATTTTGTGAAAAACTCACAGAGCCTAGCCTGGAGTCATTCTCAGGGTTTCTGTTTTTCAATTGATTGTGGAGGCTGCTAGAGGGAGGGGCAGCCTCTGGCTCTGGTTACCCAGTGAGGTAAGTCACTCCAATGGCTGGTGCCTGAGCTGGGTGACTTTTCCCTGGATGGAGCTGAGTCTGGCAGGTCACTTCGCCGTTAAGTTCTTGTGACCTGCTAAATGACTCGTTTTATTCCAAGGCCTGAGTTGGAGCTGGTAGCTCCTCCGAGCTTTGTCCGTAAGCAAGATGGAGATCACTGGTGCTGGGGGAGGGGAGGGGTGGCCTTCCCTCCTCTGCTCCCTGAGAAGTAGTGAGGACGTCGGGCTTCTACTCATGCTGAGTCTTGGTTGTGGGTCATCTCTGGTCTGCAAACTGCAGGATGAAGATGTCTGCTCCTTGTCGGTTCTTGTTGATGTTGAGTAGAATCCGCTTGCCCGCTGCGTCTGGCTCCTTCATCTCGAACTCTCTGTGTGAGCGCTCAGGTATGGCTCCGGCTGAGGTGGGCGCCACGACCTTGCCGCCGCAGCAGCAGGTGCTGGCAAGCGCTCAGATGTGTCTCCTTGTCTTGGCTTCCCCTCTCTTGTCTAACTCTCTGTCTTGTGGTGGCACACTTGGTGTGATTCTCTGTCTTAGGACTGTTCACTGGAACTCTAAAACTGCTTTCTATGCGAGAGCTTGTTCAGATTCCAACTTCTCCTCTGCCATCTTCCCGGAACCCCCTCTCTTAATTTATTCCTCTATTACCATTTTTTTCAACTGTTCAAAAAGTTTAAATGTTATTGTATTTTTCTTACTTGATAACATCAATGTTTAACAATCTGAGTGTATTCATAAATAACTAAATTAGAGACTGGGAAGGTGACTCAGTGGTAGAGTGCTTGCCTTGCCTGCCTGAGGCCCTGGGTTCGATTCCCCAGCACCACATATGCAAAAAGAAAAAAAGCCAGAAGTGGTGCTATGGCTCAAGTGGTAGGGACAGCACCCAGGCCCAGAGTTCAGGCCCCATGACCGGTCCCCCTCCCAAAAAAATTATCATCAATACATTTATTTTAAGCCTTCCTTTATCCTTTGTGCAATGAATTACTTTCTATTAATCATTAATTCACTATTTCCTTACTACATACTGACAAGCTTTATAATCAATAAATAGACCCTTCAATTGATTTCATTTGGATACTAGTAGAAAAACAATGTAATGTACTCAAATAAAACTTTGAAAATCAATATATCTCAGGAAAGGAATAAATAATTAGTTATGATTAAGTCGGGTTGCCAAATTTAGGTGCTTTTCACAAATTTATTATTAAAATGTGTTAGTTAATTTTTAGCACATTGAGTATTCCTGGCATATTAATTTTATCATTAACATTGTTCTATATATGTTAAAAATCTGAGCTGTGTAAACTAATTTTAATTTTACTCTATTTCAGGGTGTTTGGTTCTGTTAATGTACTTAATTTGAACTGAGAATCAGAACTAAATTTGACCTGTCAACCATTTTATATTTTAATATGTGTGATCTAGACCAGCGTTTTCTTTTAAAATTTTCCTCTTGGTTCACTTTGGACAACTGTAATGCAGGGCAGATGGCTGGCTCTTTGCTGGTAGGCACATCTCACCGAGTTTCCGCTGGTGTTGTTTCAGCTAGGTAGGATGAACTGATGAAAATGACATGTTAAGTCTGTTTTGGAAAGAAACAGATAGAGAAACAGAGAGAAAGAGAGAAATGCCAGAATTATTGGGCCATTATCCTTGATCTGATTATTCACGATGTTTCTCAAATTGGATATGGAAACAAATACCAAGCCATGACCCATGAGATTTCTCATATGATTGGAACTTACTACATATGTAATAAATAACTGATTTGGGGAGAAAGATATGAACATCTTTTGTCTTTGTGTTCCTATTTAAAATGAGAAGACAGAGTGAGGGTTTTCTTTTCTTAATTTTTATTTTTATTGTGCTCTTTACTTCAAAATGTGCTGTTATTGACGAGGAAAGCCTTCAGCAGAACAGAGTTGACTGTTAATTAAATGAACTGCCTTACAGAGTGGTCGTCAACACCCTGTCCCTGTAATTACATTGATGAAGTTGACTTAGAGAATTTTATTTGGAAAAGGAAAAAAAAAAGATTTTCACACTGTTTGAGAGCAGATGTTACTGTATTCAGTCTTTACTATTTCTTTATTCTTTGAAATATTAAATCCAACATTCAATAATTAATTCTTTCATGATAAAATATGAGGATTTAATATAAAAAGAGTATTTGTGTGTCTCAAGCACTATCAAACTGAACTCTGATATTCAGCAGGAGTAGCTATACTGCTATTTAGAGAAAACATCCTCAAATCCCTTCTCCCTCTCTCCCTCTTTCTCTCTCCTCAAATCCCTTCTCTCTCTCTCTTTCTCTCTCTCTCATATCATTAGTTCCCATTTACAATTGCTATTACTAGTGGAGAGGCCTAAGAAAAGATGTACATATATATCTTACTCCAAACATTCATTCTTTGTATATCCTTTTTTTTTTATTGTGAAGGTGATGTACACAGGGGTTACAATTGCATAAGTAAGGTAATAAGTACATTTCTTTTTAAACTTATTATCCCTTCCTTCATTTTTCTCCTACTTTTTGTCCCCCCAATCCTCCCCCCACCAGTTGTAAAGATCATTTGCAAAGTATTGTCTTGTGTATATCACTGTTGCATTAGTTTCCCCTTGTCTTTTGTCTCACCATTTGTTGTTTCCCTTCCCTTCCCTAATTCAGATAAACATATATAAAATACCAAATTCAAATACAGTGACAACAGGGGATACACCATAGGGGGAAGAACATTCAAAAGAAAAAAAAAATATATATATATATATTACATTAAAAACAACAACAACAAATAAAAAGCTCTTGTCTCCCTTTCTTGGAGTTCATTTCACTTAGCATCATCTTGAATGGTCATATATACATAGCTATTGAGCTATTCTGATCATCTCCTAAGATTATCCTAGATGTATAGTATTAATTGGAAATAAGGGAAACCATGGGACCTAGGTCTCTTTGGAGCTGGCTTATTTCAGTTAGTATGATGTTTTCCAAGTCTTTCCATTTCCTTACACATGAGGAGGTGTCATTCTTTCTAATGGAAGCACAGAATTTAATGTCGTTTGAATGATATCAAATTCTTAATTACCACCAAAAGATTATTAAAGATTGTGTTTAGCAGTAACTCAGTCATATTGCAAATTTTTATTCATAACAAAAGATATCTGCTAAGAGAACATGGACAACTAATAATTAATATGACTGGAATTAAGCTTATTAGGGAATATATATATATATGCTAAATTTAGTTTAAAAAATAAAATTTGAGGGGAAATAGAGTACCACACACAGGCCATGTACCTTTAGAATTTTCTTATTCCACGAACATAATTCTTCCATATTGCTTGTGAAATTTTACAGTGATGTTTGTGTTTTTGTTCTTCTACCCTTATGCAAGTTTCTATCCTAAGCAATTTCAAACCCCAACCCTTTTCAAAGCTCCTGAATATGTCAGATGATCAGATCTACACTAAGGAAAGGTCTTAAGACATTTAGAACTCTTGTACATTTTTAAAAATAAATTTTACTTGGCATTGGTAATCAACCTATTGCGATTATTTATGCAAATCCTGTACTTATCTGGGTTATTTTGTTTTCTGAAAGAAGGAGCTTTCATCTTTTCAACAAATTCTAGTGGAATATATGCAAATGACTGTCTCCTCCTCTAAAAAATTAACAAATTAAAATGATGTAGTAAATGCTGGTTGGTTTGGCTACCTGTGAGCATATGAAAAAGGAAATTACCCAGTCCCTTTTAAGTTATAGCACTTTAAAAATTATCAAAGATTAATTCATATTCATTATTCATTTCATTAAATTTCATTTCCATATTTATTTAGGGAACTATTCAAAAACTTTGGCTACTGAGGAAGTAGTCAGGTATTTAGCAATCACTAGGAAGTTCTGCTGATTCATCTCCATTTGGTAGCACTGTGGGATTTTCACTCGCTGCTAATTGCACAGCCCCTTGCATGATTCACTCCAGTTCCATTGAAACAGATGCACACCTTGCCATTACAACTGCTGAATTTTTAACTGAACCTCAGGTTGTATTGCTTGATTTCTGGTGAGGAGGCTTACATGGATAATGGGATGGTAAATGTAGTGTAATTTATTAATCATACCTTAGTCATTATTGAGAAAAGCTGAATCTTTAGGGTTTTCTCTTTCATGACCCCATTGTTTCACTTTTCAAATTCAATTCATATACATTTTGGAGAGAATTTAAAGTTGTAACTTCATATATGCCTTATATTAGGTACCTATATGGTACATTAATCATTGTGAAATAATTCATAGGAATTTGGTTACTTAATTGTGATCTATTTTATTATCTTTTCTCCTGCATTTAATTAGCATCAAGTATATGCACTAGGGGTTTCATGTGGACATATCCATATATGCATATAGTGTATGTTTCCATATTTTCCAGTGTCTGACTCTAACCTATAACTACATTGGAGCTACATTACCACTCTCAAATTTAGAATGCTGTTGATTTCTAAATCAGACACTGTAGTAAAATAATTTGCTTAATAATAAATACTTTTATAAAACAGCAATTTGACTCCAAAATAAAATTGTTTTAGTCTAAGAAAAGATAAATTAGAAAATAGAAGATGTGAATTAAGTGAATCCGGATTGGATTCCTACTCTAACATTTTTTGTTTGTTTGTAAGTGCTAGGGATTTTATTTAAGCCACTCTTAGTTTTTCACAGAAGTATTCACTTGAAATATTTTGGAGAATCATGATTTACCTACTAGGCATATGTGTTCATTGAAGATAATAATAGGAATTTCAATTAAACTGTATTATATGAAATATATAAACTTAAGAGACCTCTATCTCCATTGTATCACTATTAATAACAAATGTAGTTGTAAAATTATTATGTTTCCCTTAATGACATTCTTTTCAATTTCTAATTCAGATATCACCCACAAAATCAAAGCAGGTGGTTATCAAATCAAGAGTTGCATTTGTGAACAGTCAGTAATGTCAGTGAAAGATGTCATGGTATAACTTTTCACATTAATAGTAGATTCAAAGAACAGCAAGGCAAAAATCTCACTAAAATGTTTGAAGTGGTATTTTTTTTGTGATAGAATTTATCTGTACTTAATGGAATTGAGTAGTTAAACTTGTTTTGTACTTAACAACATAATATGTACACTACCACCATATTCGGGGCAATCATGGTCTATGCAAATTGGACTACTAATATATTCACTCCAATCAGTAAAGTATGTGGAAACTTAGCATTTGCAATATTCAGCTTAGGGAGTAAACAGAATGCAGATGTTCTATAAAAATGAAACAAGACTATGACATAAAATAAATTCATAAAAATATTTAAATCTTAAGCCTACTTCCAAATATTCATCAGGTACCTAATTTGATAAATACATTAATTAGTAGAAAAGTAGGGCAATTAACTGTTTGTGGAGGTTTTTTTCCATTTCAATGGCCTTTCTTAACAATGGGGCAATATGTTTTTATAATTTATCTTTGCTTTCTAGAAAAAAAGGAGAAAAAAGGAAAGAAAATCTGAGCATACAGCACTAAAACATTGAATTTCATGTTGGATTTCTACTCTGCATGGTTTGGGCACCAACCCTAACAGCATATGACTTAAATTGTTATAAAACAACTATTAGTTTTTCATATTTCCACTTTCTTGAGTAAAACAAAATATTTTAGCTGTTGATATACGGCATGTAACATAAAACTAGTATGAATATTTTCAGAGCTCATAGATTTGAAACTCAACCACTTTTTATCATTAGGTTATAAAAATGATGAACTTACAAATAAAAGGTTACATATAGGGGCTAGGAAGGTGGCTCAGTGGTAGAGCGCTTGCCTTGCATGCATGAGGCCCTGGGTTTGATTCCTCAGCACCACATAAGCAAAAAGAAAAAAGCCGGAAGTGGCGCTATGGCTCAAGTGGTAGAGCGCTAGCCTTGAGCTGAAGAACTGAGGGACAGCACCCAGGCCGAGTTCAGGCCCCATGACCGGACCCCCCCCCCAAAAAAAAGGTTACATATAGCCAGAAAACATTAAATAATGCTACACTATCATAGGAAAAATGATTCAACCTATTATATTCCTATTCAAAATACATTAATCATTCCTTCTATCTTTAATGTTTTCTTTTATCAATAGATTAATATAGATTACTAGATATAAATGAAGTATGTGTCAGTGTGTTATATATATTTGTATAGGTTACATATGTGTGTATGTGCCTTATCTTTGTGTTTTAGTTTTTCTTAAAACATCCATTACCTTTATATTTTTTATTTAATATCTAAATATTAATTTTTTAATTGTTTATTTTTTACTATTGTAGACATTTAAGTAGTTGTAGATTTTATACATCTTTTAGAAAAGTTTTACATAAAAATTGTGATACCCTAAAATTCTGTGTTCTATGACACATGCATGAAGAGAACAGGAAAATACAAATACTTCATACTTTTCTTTGCAACCAGAGCAGTGGCTATTAAGAAAGATGAGCCATTTAGGAGATGACCATCAGATGCACTCTCAGCAAATTTGGAATCATTACTGAGTAATGTGCTGAGAGTTACAGGCAGTGGAGAGCCTATTTTGTTGTTGATGGTTGTGACAGAGATGATGCTGTTCAGATGATAGAAGCTTTAGTGGGATATTCTTGATTTTGGAAGAGGCGAGATGTTTAGAAGTATATAGTGGTTTCAGTGGGAAAGATAATAGCTACCTGATGTTGATCAAGTTCTGTGGGGATAATGGGGATTTGTTCCTGGATCTTCATATTATTATCTGTAGATTCAACCCTCCATATCAATTCAAAATGAACTTCATCCATGAGTTCCTCACTCATCTGCTCTCATTTAAAAATTTGGATACACTCATTCTTTAATAGAATAGTACCATAGTTCACTCATTTTACCATGAAGATTTGGCCCTAGATTTTGGATACGCATATTCCTTGGGAGCTTATTAGAAATGCTATACCCTAGACCCCACAACAGACTTTCTGATTTAGAGACTGAATTTTACATACCTGCATTTTACATAATGTACATGCATAGTAATTGTGGCATCTAAACACAATGAAATACTAACAAAGAAAAGGAAAAAAAATAATGTATTTGTCTACTGCCTGTAAGCAATAGCTTGTTGGTGTGTGCCCAGGATTACTGGATAGAAACTTCTATACATAGTAAGTAGTAGCAAAATAGGTGGACAAAGCATTTCCCTGCCAAAAGTTGTTTCAGCCATAGAGGAAAGGGAGGAAAACGCATTACAATAGTACATTTGGCAGTTATCTGTAACTTTCAGAAATATCAGAAGGATATAGACATTCCATGGAAACTATGGACATTCTTTCTTATGCAAAGAAACAAAAGTGCACAGTTAAACAAAATGTCAGCTATATAACCTAAGTTGCCCTGGAGGTGTAAGATTTTCAGTGTTTTAGGGCTTAAAAGCCATTTGCAGCTACAGTGCGCATGACTTAAGTAGTAATGTCTAGTGGCTACAGAAATGAATCTGCACACAAGTTAAGGCTGTGATCCCAGGATTTTTGTTTGTATGGGGAGAATGTTCCTTGCTTCCTTTTTAATGTTAACTGGAAATGAAAGAAATCTAGCATTCAGACCATATAAAACTGTTAATTTTCTTTTCTCCCAGACAATAAGAGAGCTGACATTTATTTGGAGCATGAGGACATATACATGTACTAAGACGACACCTAACAGACTCAATCATTAAGCCTCAGATCTTTGTTTGTGATGATTTTGACATGGCATTGCCTTGACATTACTACACTGAGACTGGGTCGTGCATTTGAGGTAAAACACTAATTGTATTGACAGTGAATTAGAGATGGAACTTGGACAACATACAAAGGAATCTCTGTCTTTCCCAAATCATGACACAAGAATCTATCTATATTGTATCTATCTGTCTATCTATCTGTCTAGCTATCTCCAGAAATGCAAAACCAAGAATAACAGAAAGATAGGGAGATCCTTCTCAGAGATTTTTATCTCTAACAGCTAAAGAGCCTAAAAAGGCTAAATGTCTCACTCAGAAGTTCTTCTATCCCTAAACTTATCATTATTTAAGCACTACAAGCTCTAAATCAAACAGCTCTAAATCCAGGTTGTTGTTTCTAAATGAAAGGCAATAGACATATATATATATATATATATATATATATATATATACTACATTTAATATTATATGTTACCTTTGTGGTATTATATATTACATTTTTTCCTAATTTCATATATTGTGCATATTAAAATTATTTAATTTTTAAATTATCAGCTGCATTCTCAGGATGAATTCTGAGGACACCTACCTATAGAAATGTTTTCAGGTTTTTTGTTTTTTTTTTTTTTTTTTTTGACTGAGACATGCTGCTTGGTAATCCTAGGGTTTGAAATCAGATCCTTATAGTTGCAAGACCAGTCTTTAAGCACTGGAACAAAACTTCTCTCTTGTTTTAACTATATTTTGAATACTTTCTTGCATTTATGCTTAGATCAGTTTGGACTGTGATGCTCATTTTTATACATCTTATGTACCTAAGTTGTGGAGCATAACATCACAATCAACATTTACTGGTTGAAATGAGGTGTTGCAAACTCCTTGCCCAGGCTACTCTCAAACCATTATTCTTCCAATCTATGACACCACACTTAGAGAATGAGTGTTTTTATTGCTTCTAAAGTAAGTGGGATGATAGAGTTTTGGACTGGAAACATTTTTCAGCATTGTCATCATTCTAAACATAAAGCTCGTTTTCTCTGTGGTTCTAGGTATGATGTTACCTAATAAAAAACCATCTCAAGAACTTCTGACATTTTCTAACAAAACCAGAAGTTTCTCAGACTTACATATATCTTCCTTTCTTTTGAAGTTTCTTAGATGTCGGTGGAGATATCCTTGTGCCAACCAGAAAGGATGTGATTTAAAAATTGCTTGTGTGCTCATATGATACCTTTTTTTCTGTAGTCTTCTATTTCTTCCACCACAAAGCTGGAAACTATAAGGAGGATCTAAAACCAATGTCTAAATTCTCCTATTTCTCATGCTCTATTTCCTGAACAAATGCCCCTCTCTCTAGGCAGTTATCCTTCTTCCTCTTTTGTCCTGTTAACTTAAAATCACCACACTATCCACTACTCAAAAAGCACCCCTTTCATTGCATAGTTTTAAGTGTGCTCTTTCCCTTTCATTCAGTGTGAATTCACGTTCATAAGTACAACATTGTTTTAACTTGAGTAATAGTCTTTCAATCCTGAGAGTTTAGCTCTTGCAAATTAAAAGCTTTGAATTCTTTTTTTTTTTTAATTTAATTTTATTTTATTTGTGAACATACTGTACAGAGGAGTTACAATTACATGGGCAGGATAATGCGTACATTTCTTACCAAGCATTGCAGCCTCCTCCTTTGTTTACCCTTCACATCCCTTCCCAGCCTCCCCCCTCCCCCCCAATCCCAATCCTTCTCCTTCCCCCCCTTCCCCCCCCCACCGACGTTGTAAAGCTCGTTTTGGACATGACAACCCTTAGATGTGTATTTTAATGTTTTTTTCTTTCATGCATGTGTTTCTAACACATTTATAAGATTATCTCTTTGTTGCTTTGTATGTCCCTCCCCGACAGTGTAACCCCTGCTTTCACTATATTTGATGTCAGTATAACTTGTGGAGGAGATGGGGAAAAAACAGTTGTTTAAGGAAACAGTTGGACCTGTTGCAACAATGAGAAGTACACGTTGTCATGTCCAAAGCTTTGAATTCTTGATATTTGTATCTGTAGTAGACAAGAATCCTTTATTTATTTTATTTTATTTATTTTGAATCTTTTTATTTATATATAAGAATTGTACAGGGAAGTTTATTGTGATATTGCTATATAGTCAGAATAAGTCTCCTTTTGCAATTCCTTATCCGCTCAGCTGCCTCTGCTGCTGATAAAGATATTTTTTAAATGACAAGAAATAATGATAAAGGTCCAGTAATCCTCATTACTCAGGAGCCTGAGATTTGAGGAACATATTTACCAATCCCAGGCGATCCTCTACATCATCAGCAGAAGTGTAAGCCATGTGTTCTGGGCTCCTCTTGGCTCTTCTTTTTTGCTTAAAGTGTTACTTTCCAAGCCAGTTTGGGAGGCGATGAGCGGTGATTATCTTCAGCTGTGCTATTCTTCTTCTTTTTCTTTTTTTTTTTTGGTCAGTCCTGGGGCTTGAACTCTGGGCTTGGGCACTGACCCTCAGCTCTTCAGCCCAAAGCTAGCGTTCTACTACTTGAGCACAGCACCACCTCCGGTTTTCGAGTGGTTTATTGGAGATAAGAGTCTCACGGACTTTCCTGCCCAGGCTGGCTTTGAGCCACTATCCTCAGATCTCAGCCTCCTGAGTAGCTAAGATTATAGGCGTTAGCCACAGGCACCTGGCTAGCAATGCTATTCTTGTCAGCTGTAGTTGTTAGAGCGTCAACTTCTTTCAGGAAGCCAGGCATGAGGGATGGATCTATGAAAGAATTCACTCTGGACAGTTTTAATCATTTCCAGAAAGCTTTGAAAAGAAAAAAAAAGTTCTTAAATTAAAAAAAAAAGTTAACGAATACTCCTATAGGAATAACACTTTTTAATAGCATTTAACAGTATTCGACAGTATTTAAACATGATTAATAATGCTTCAATACTGTCTCAATGCATCAGAGATGAGTCTCTCTTTTACAACTACAAAAGTTTTGAATTTAAAGATAAATGAATGAGCAGACAGAGACGATTTTTAAGATATTGAAAATTTGCACAATACTAGCAAGGTAAATACTACTATATAGTTCCCTGAACCCATGGATTGTCCAACACAAAGTGTGAGCTCTTATTTGAAGTATGAATTTCAGTGCTAACACATCAAGACAATTCTATCAACTGTTGCAAGTGCCCTATTTATTATAAAATATAGGATCTGGGGTTGGCTATGGGAATGAGGAGAAGCAGTAGGCATATGGAAAGTCTCTGAGTTTTCCACACAATTTTAATGTGAACAAAAATTAATATTAAGAACTAACATTTAATTTTTCAAAAATTCTGGAGTAGAAAAATTACATGAAAATAAGACAAGAGAGTGAGAATGGATTATATTTTAAAAACTTATTCTGTTAACAATATCAGGTAGAGATATTATTTTAAAGCACTGAAGGACTTATAAACTGAACACACTGTATCCTACTTTCTATTTTCAGAGTTAGATACCCCTCAACTGCTATTGTCATGTAAAAGCAGGGGGAAAAAACCACCACCACAACAACAGAAACAAACAAATAAACAAAAAATATTGTTCTCAACTCTTTGATTTTGGTTGCTTCTTTGGGGAGGGATATACCTAAAGCTAGTTATAACTATTCTTTATCTGGCAACTTCTCTGTGATATGTCACTGCTTGTCAGTCAATTTTAATATGATTTTCTTTAATAAGTTCAAACACTTTAACAGCCTCTGTCACATCATGAAGAAAAGATTATTTTTCAATATATTTACAAAGAAAAAAAAGTACAGGTAAATTTAAGTCAGAAGAATGCAATCCAATTGCTGTATATTTATCATTTCCACAAGCTGCTACCATGCTAGGAATCAGCTACAGTGTGTCTGAGTCAAATTTGTAAGAAAAGAGAAAAGTCAAGTAATAATAGTTGCAGAGAAGATTTTGGAAGTGTTGCAGATTAGACTGCAAAATTCATGTTTCTTCTCACCAAGACACCATTTTAATGTCACTGAACAATTTAATGGAACTGGACAATTTGTAAACTGCAATTTCCATGGCAAAGGTTGGGCAAGAATTGAAGTTAATTTTGCTTAATTGTAGCTCTTCCTTGGGATGTAGGTATGCATTCCTCACTTGCTTTTCTGGTACTATTGCAGGCAACCCTAGAATGATCTTGGAAATTTCTTTTTTTATTGTGAAAATATTGTACAGAGGGATTACAATTACATGGGGAAGGGAATGAGTACATTTCTTTATGTAGCTTTCAAGTATCAGGGTTAGTAAAAAGAACAGTGTTACTCAAATATGAGCATCTGTGCTCTGATTCCAGATTACTCTTTGCAGAGGAAATCAATCATGGTTCCAAGTTCACTTCTTCTATCTGCAGTGAATTTTAATTGATTTAAAGGACCACTGACTTTTTGTAATATTGTTTTTGTTCTCACAGTTTTTCCTTCGAGGGAACTAGGAAACATAAATACCAAAAAACTAGAGAAACACACACACACACAAGTATAATTTACAGTAGAATCATAAAGCATAAGATACTTTGAAATCAACCAGAAATATGAATGTATTGAACATTGAAAGTTATATAACAAGCATAAAATGAATCAAGCAATTCAATGTCAAGTTAGTCCATGCTCATGGAGTTAAAAGTTTTAATGTTATTAAGATAGCTATCCACACATACAGCGTACGATGCTCATCAGATTAGGTAGCAACATTTCATATATTTTATCTCATATAATAACTAGGAAAATGAGTGTATCCATGTAATGCCACTGGTTAGAACAGCAGGAAGTTTGCATTGCTTTCCCCTGGACATTAACCAAGTACCTTTTCAATTTCCTTATTATGAAAACCAATTGTTTGGGGTAAAAGAGAATTTTTGATCCTCATCTTACCAGAATATTCATTATGCCTAATGATGACAGGAGTTGAGAGTGTCAGTACAGCATGGTTTGTATATCTATAGATGCCCTATGCTACTGCTAAAATAACAAAAGCTTTCTACTCAATTGTAAATGCACAATTCATCCTCACAACATTTCTCTTCTGATACTGTTTATTTTTTCAATATGGCATATGATAAGTGAATCCAGGCAATTTTGTCTAGCTCAGTATTTTTGTTTTCTCAATGCTACAGAATGGGCAAGCTAAGTTGTGGGTAACTTGTCATGATGACAAATCCTCTCTTTGATAAATGTACCTTTGGGTATTATATTTTGGTGTATGTGTGTAGACAAAAGCTAAGGTTAAAACATAGACCATAAACCATACTTTCCAGTCTGGGCTTTACCTGATCTGTAAACCTTGGATAAATACCAGGGGAAAAAATAAAGTTAGTTAGCTAGCTAGCTAGTAATTTTCTGGAATATATTTTTTCTCAAGTCTATATATTTAAGTAGCACCAAAACATTAAGTCATTTTCTAAATGACAAGGTTTTTTTTTTCTTTCTTGAATGTCTTAAGTTTTTGCAAAGTGGAAGAATATTACTAATTAGTTCTAATTACTTGCAGTAGATATGTCAAAGTGGGAAAGTATTCAGTAGTCTCCTTTTCTTATTTTATTAGCTGTGGGAACCAGTAAGTTGTGTGGACATGATCTTCCTTCCTCTCAAACTGTGACTGCATGTGGCTTTACACAATTAACCTCTTTGTACTGTTGTTCCCCCTTTCTGATTTGTCATAATTTTGACTCCAGAGAAATGTTGTGACAAACATTGCTATATTTTATGAAAATTTTTTGCATTTCTTGCTAGACTTAATTATTATTTTCTTAAAAGATACAGATAGGAAAATCCAGACACAATCCAATAATGATATGTACTATTTTGGGCTACTTCAAAGTTACGCTTTAGATTTTCCTGATAAATATGTTCAGATGTTCAAATTGTTAAGAAATAAAGTTCATGGCTGGTGGTCTGTTTACTTGCTTTAGTTTATCTAGGACAAATTTATTTCAAATCAATGATTTGTATAAGGTTAAAATTATGAGTTAGGTACTGAGGGTTCATGTCTATAATTCTAACTAAGAAGCTGAGAGCTAAGGATCACAGTCAGAAATCACCCTGGACAGGGAAGTCTCAAAGACTCTTATTTCTAATTAACCACCAAAAACCTGGAAGTAGAGCTACGGCACATGTGACAGAACTCTCTTTTTGAGCAAACAAACTTTATGACAATACTCAAGCCCTGAATTCAATTTGCAAGATTAGCACCAATATATATGTAAAGTTAGATTTTCTCCCCCTTGACAATATTTTTTAAAGACCGACTTACCAATATTCCAAAACAAATGTCTCCTACATTCTTAATAATAGTCATTTATCTACTTATTTTTATTTTGGGAAATTACAGTGAATTCATTATTAGTTCCTTTCTTATGATATAGATGAATTTATTGAGTCATCCACCAGATGATTTTCCTAATATACTTATTTTCAAATGCATGAGAAATGACTCAATTCATAGACTAGATATTTTAATTTCACAGAAAATATATTATATTACCTTGATATAATCTATAAAAGTAAACAGAATACCTTAACAAATATTACAAATTTCATACATTCATATGTGAACATATACAATCCAAGTATACATTTTATATTGTTAGTAAATAAATATATTGTGTTAATCTACTCAACTCAATTATTTTTTTGTATTTGCTTTGGCTATTTATCTTAAAGTTGTCTCCAAAATTAAACATTGAAAGTGTCACTTTTAAGTTTATTAATTTGTTTATTCCTATTACCAAACCTAGTCATAAGATAATACATTCTCTCAATTAACAGGTAGAAATAGTGAACAAACAAGAGTTTTACGGTCTAGATTCACTTAGGTAATGCAACAACAGGAAAAGTATGAATTGGTCAAAGATGACAGTAAAGTCCACTTTCTTACAGGTTATGGTGAAGATACATAGAGAAATAAATAGATCTAGATAAAGTAAAAGCAGTAAATGAATTTTACTCAATAAAGGCACAGAAAATTGCTTATGTTTTAAAGAAACATGTCAGTATCTCTTCAAAAAATGTTTCAAGGACAATGTTATTTCTATTGACTGATATTTTAATATAAAGCTACCAGCACAACTATGTTTATTGCAGCATTATTTACCATAGCTAAGATATGGAACTAACCCAGATACCCCTCAGTAGATGAATGGATCAAGAAAATGTGGTATATATACACAATGAAAGTCTATGCCTCCATCAGAAAGAATGACATTGCCCCACTTGTTAGGAAATGGAAAGGCTTGGAAAAAATTATATTAAGTGAAGTAAGACAGGTCCAAACAAACATAGGTCCCATGGTTTACCTAATTTGCAATAACTAGTATATATCTGACACAAACAGAAACTGTCAGACAAGTTGACATTAAGCGAAATAAACCCCAAGATAAGGACTCAAATGTGTTTTTTTTTTCTTTCTTGCGATTGTTTCCAACATATTATAAGATGATTTCTTTGTTGCTTTGTATGTCCCTCCCCCAGGGTATAAGCCCTACTTTCACTGTATTTAATGTTGATATAATTTGTGGAGGGGAAGAGAAAAAACAAACTGTTTAAATAGGGATACACGTGGACCCATTATAACAATGAGATGTACAAGACGTTATGTGGAAAAACGAATTTAACAACTTTGGCGGGGTGTGGGGGTAGGAGGTGGGGGTGGGGGTAGTAGGGGGGTATGGGGGTATGGGGGGTGGAGAGGGAAAGGGTTGGTATGGGGAAACAAAGGAGGAGGCAACAATGTTTGATAAGAAATGTATTCACTCTCTTGCCCATGTAATTGTAACCCCTCTGTATGGTATTTCCACAATAATAAAAAAATCTTTTAAAAAATGATTAATAAAATTATCTCTAACGTATTGATAAGGTGATTTTTTTTTTGTTGCTTTGTATGTCCCTCCCCCACGGTATAACACTTGCTTCCATTGTATTTGATATTGGTATAATTTGTGGAGGGGAAGGGAAAAAAAAAACAAATCGTTTAAATAGGGATACAGGTGGATCCATTGCAACAATGAGATGTACAAGTCGTATATCGAAAAACAAACTTTACAACTTTGGAGGGCAGGGGTGGGGGGTTAGGGATGGGAAGGGAAGCGAAGGGAAACAAAGGAGGCAACAGTGCTTGATAAGAAATGTACTCATTATCTTGCCCATGTAATTGTAACCCCTCTGTACGGTATTTTCACAATTTCAAAAGTTATTTAATAATGTTTTGTCCTATGCATAGTGACATACTTTATATGATGATAATATTACTAGGGGGAGGCTGGGAAGGTGGCTCAGTGGTAGAGTGCTTGTCTTGCATGCATGAGGCCCTGAGTTCGATTCCTCAGCACCACATAAGCAGGGGTAAAAAAAAGCCGGAAGTGGCGCTGTGGCTCAAGTGGTAGAGCGCTATCCTTGAGCTGAAATGCTGAGGGACAGCGCCCAGGCTCAGAGTTCAGGCCCACGACCAGACCCCCCCCCAAAAAAAAAATATTCCTTGACAAGTTTCTTGTAAAAGCTATGAAAATTAATCACAATCTTTGAATATAAAATTATATCAGATCTTTTTAACAGTCTTCAATTCCTTCTAAAATTTAATTGCAGCCTTCAGATGGACTGTATTTATGAGCATCAATTTTCTTGGTCTTCTTGAAATTCTGCAATTTTGAATTGGATGCATTAAACTTTAATATTTAACTTTTAGAATAATGGAACTAATTATCTAACACTGACAATGAATTTATCAATTATATTTTTCTCTGCATACTTTATTTGGTAACAGAAAAAGATGCTTATGAAGATGAAGACACAAAGAGAACAAAAGGAGAAGCTTTGTAATAAAAATATTTCAAAGATTTGATATACTCAAGTTTGGTAAACTATTGTCTGCCAGCGACAATGTATGTATAATGATGTATAATGCTGGTATCTTATTTCATGATAAAGGAAGTGGAATACATTCTTATTAGTTATTTGTTCCTATTATAATGACTTTCCTGTACAAAGATTATTGACAAGCAATAGTATTTCTGAATGTGCTAGTTTTCTTATAAGACCAGGAAGACTAAATAAAACCTAAAATAATGTTTACACTATAGCTATCATTATTTTTATAGAGATCTATTCAAATGCTTTACATATATCAAATATATTCTTAAGGTTAAGTAAGAGAAAATCATAATTTCATGATTTTGTTTAAGTGAAATAGTATAATGTAAGAACAAATTAATATTATTTATACTTTCAAATAGTAAGGAGATAAAATGATAGATATACATAATTATTAACTGTTTGAATACTTGCATGCCAAAACAATGAAAATATTGATATTAGTACTTAGTTGAGTTTATTTTGGCATAAATTCATGCTCACCTGAACATATATATTCATTCATTTACAAAAGATCTTATAACTGGTTGCATTCTTATCTTAATTCAACCCTTCTAATTGGAGCTGGGAATGAGAGTTTATTACACCAACACATTTTCTGAGTCCTTTTATGAGAGAGTGCAGAGAAAATAACAGTCAGATGGAAAACTACAATTCTAAGTGTTATAATCAGCATATGTACAATATTAAACCCAGAAGTGTCCTCTGATAAAAAAAACTTTCTTGAGAAAATTAAATTTGTATGTGGGTAACTTAATTAGGTGAAAACTGAAGGCAACTTTTATCAGAAAAACAGCAGAATGTACATTGGTTAAGATACAACATTTTCAAGAAACAAAGAATCACATGAAGTTGATGAGAATGTAAGAATAGTACAAACTTGTAGAGCGTTTTAAAAAGCAGATTAAAGAATTAGGATTATGAATGACAAGAAATGTACTCATCTTACTCATGTAACTGTAACCCCTTTGTACAGCATATTTACACTAAAATTAAATTAAAAAATAAAACTAGTTCTGTTAATGCAAAAAAATTAGGATTGCATGCTAGTAAAAATAATCAACTAGAATGATGAGTAACAATGCCAATCCACATTTTGAAAAGTATTTTGGGTTTTCTAGTGGAGAATGGAGGATGCATAGACACGTTTCATTAGGAAATGATGAAGGTCTTTCTAACAGAAATAACAATAGTGGAACACAAAGTAATTGGAAGATTCTTGAAATACTGATATAGCAAAGTCAATGGTATCTTATATGGGACAAAATATAAAGATGATCTTTAGGCTTTTAGTAAGCAAAAAAGGATAAGGGGTAGTCTGATTCTTAAAAGAAGAAAGAAAACATGAGAAGCCAGTGGGGTGAGCATGTGTGGAATTATGAAGCATGCTATACTTATTGACTGACATATGCATAGATGGGAGGAACCCTTAATAAGTTTGGAAATACTCATGTGACAAATTCTGAGAAATTATCTGACTCAACTTGTTTATGTCACATTCATTGACTTCAGAGAAATTTGCTACAAATGGAAACAATCAACTTGTTTTATTTATTTATTTTGTGTGCATGTAAGAGACAAAGAGGTCTAGAGTTTGAATTCAGGGTCATTGGTTTGCAAGAAATGCAGGAACTATATCACTTGAGACTTCCCTAGCACTTTTTCCACTTACATGTTTCTGGATAAGATCTCCTGCTTTTATCTTGGACTGAGTCCCTCCTACCTATCCCTCTCACATAGCAGGGATTACATGCATGTACCAGCAGCTAGTATCTGGGTTGAGTTATGTCTCTTTGTTTTATTTTTAATTTATTTTAATTTTATGTTTGTCCTTGAACTCAGGGCCTGGTCAATGTCCTTTAGCCTCTTTTATCTCAAGGCTAGCATTCTACCACTTGAACCACAGAGCCACTTCTGGCTTTTTCTGAGTAGTTTATTAGACATAAGAGTCTCACAGACTTTCCTGCTGGCTTTCAATTGCAATCCTCAGATCTCAGCTACTTGAATGGCTAGGATTACAGGCATGAGAAATTGGAGGCCAGCTGAAGTATGTCTCTTTACGTAGAATCTAGCTGGGATCACAGGTCTTTCCTAACCATTAAGTCAGTTTCATCAGTATGTATGAAATCCTTGTATACAGTTGCATACATGACTATTTTAATCAATAAAAAAGGAAAAAGAAAAACAGATGAGTCACTGAAGTTACTCTTAGGTCTCGGAAGTTGGACAGAATATATGTTACCTAGTTATAGTGGTTTACTTTCAGAACTATTAGTAGTAACATTACTTTAATAACAGTGATAATACATGAGTTAAATATATAATACGTATGTAATCTATATGATATATGTGTATGTGTACATTCATACCCATATACACTTATGTGCATATGTCAGTATCTTCCTAGAAGCTAGAATATTCCTCTTTTCTGATTGCTAATAATACTTGTTTTCAAAATTATTAAATTGTTTACATCCTAAAAGCATTTATAAACATTAGTGAAATTTAACATACATTTAGAAAGCTAAGTCAGTTTTGATCTGTTGCTCTTCCTATTAAATAAAGCCTATGAATAATTAAAAGATTTTTATTTTAGCACCATTTTGTGCACAGTCATGGTAGCATACACTGAAAATATTAACCTTTGTAGTTTTACAGCAGCCAAAAATATTATCAGAAGTTTAATGCAGAATATTTTCTTAGGCTGGGGATGTGGCTTAGTGCTTGAGTGCTTGCCTAACATGTATGGAGACCTGGGTTCAATTCCCCAGTACCACATAAACAGAAAAAGCTAGAAGTGGTGCTGTGGCTCAAGTGGTAGAGAACTAGCCTTGAGCAAAAGAAGCTCAGGAACAGTGCCCAGACTCTGAGTTCAAGCCCTATAACAGACAAAAAAAAATAAAAATAAATAAAATAAAATATATTTTTACTTGAGGACATAGTATTTGGTCCTTCTTACCGACTTCTATTAGCCCTGTGTCTCTCCAGTATTTATCATAGGATAGTCACAACAATATAGAACTACAGATATATCTTAGTTTCCTGTGACATGGGTATAGAACTGGAGGATGTATAGGTCTTGATATTCTTATGCTTGTCAATAGCAATTGAACCTTCAAAGCTAGGGACATTCAAACCACCAAGAAATTCAGAGACACTCCTGAAAATCTGATCCTTGACAAGTCCATTGCTTAATATTGGTGTAAGGATTACATCTTGCTTTCTGATTCAATTATTTTATATGAAGTATTAAGAATTTGCTTTCTGTATATTCTTTGTTAGCACATAAGTGAAATGTCTTATTATAGTATATTTTATATCATACAATTTGTGTTCTTAGAGTAATCACACATACCTTTTTGACTCCCTGATCCCTTTACCACTCCATGAAGTCCACTCAGACTTTACAAAGAATTCCTTCCTCTATCCTAAATCGTCGTCTTCCCATGCAGATCCACCCAACCTATTTTGAACATGCTTATTGAAAGATGTTGATTCGGTGAGAGGGATTAAGGTGAACAAAAGCATTGGGTATAATATAAATTTTTATGTCCTTAATCACATGATGATTCTATTGGGAACTGGTCAAACCTTAAATTGATGGGGCCTAGTGCCCCATCTTAAATTACTGTCAGATAGGACCTAAGAAAAATTTGGCATCCCATTGCCTTCCTCCTTTGCTTTTGCTTCCTACCTGTGAGAAAAGCGTATTTGATCCACCACAAGTTATTTTCTGAGCTTCTGCTTTAACATAGGCCTAAAGCAAAGAATTTAACCCATTATGGGCTGTAGACTATGAAACTATGAGCTAAATTAAACCTTTGCTTTCTTAAATTGATTATATTGATTTTTTAAATTATAGTAATGAAAAGCTGATCAACACTACAATAAAACCCATTATCAATCACTACGTGGTAAATTTTTATTATATAAGCATTTCAATGCTGTTGACACTAAGACCAATGGTCAATTTTTCATTTTTTGCCAAAATGTTTTAACTGTTTCTAGACCTAGAAAATTGTACGTGTGTGTTTAAAAAGACATTCATTAGCCATGATACTCACTAGACACTATGTTGAAAATGAACTATAAAATTTGCTGGGGAGAGGGGGTCAGGAGGGAAATCCAGGAGAAAGCAAGGGAGGGGATGACACTGTTCAAAAATAAATATACCTATGACCTAACTTATATAACTGTAACCCCTCTGTACATCACCTATACAATAACAATTAAAACATGCATTTTTAAAATTATTCAACATTCATATAATTCACAAAAAATAATGAATAAATATTTTTGCAACCACATCTGGCTTGGTCAACAAGGTTTCTAAGCTGTTGGAATACAATTATATTAGCTTTGAAATTGATATTAATGACTTTTACCTATGAATTTCTATCTCTTTATATTGGCATGTAAGAAGATATATGAAAATGTCTTTTTTTTTGAAGGAAAAACTGTACTTGCTTAACAATTTATATCAGTTTCAAAAAAGAATTTAAAAATATCTCAAAATGAATTGGAACAATGAGTTGATTTGAAGAAGAGACATATAAAACATTTGGCTTATTCTATAATTATGTCACCACAAACTTTGAGTCAAATAAAGAATCATGACTTATTGCTGGGAGAAAATACAGAGAATATATTTTTCATAATTTTTTATTGTTATTGTAAAGTAATGGGTAGAGGGGTTACAATTACATGTCAAATACAGAGTACATTCCTTTGCTCTCTCCCAATTTATCCCTCCCATCCCCAACCACAAGTTTTATAGTTCTTTTTCAACATAGTATCTCATGAATACCACTGCTGCATTGGTTTACCCTTTGTCCCTTCACTTTACCCTCACAAAGACAGATAAATGACTTTTTCTGCTTGACTCAGACATATACTATATACTGCAAATAAGGGAAACCATGGGATCTATGTTTCTTGGGAAATGAACCCTAAGATATGTATTCAAATGTTTTTTTTTCTTTCATGCGATTGTTTCTAACACATTTATAAGTTTATTTCTCTGTTGCTTTATATGTCCCTCCCCCACAGTATAACCCCTGCTTTCACTGTATTTGATGTTGGTATAATTTGTGGAGGGGAAGGGAAAAAAAATCATTTAAATAGGGAAACAGGTGGACCCATTGCAACAATGAGATGTACAAGTCATTATGTCTAAAAATGAACTTTACAACTTTGGTGCTGGGGGAGGGGGGGCGGTAGCGGGGAGGATTGGGTGTGGGGGGTGGGGGGGGAGGATGGGAAGGGATGGGAAGGGGAAACAAAGGAGAAGGCTACAATGCTTGATAAGAAATATACTCATTATCTTGCCCATGTAATTGTAACCCTTCTGTACAGTATTTTCACAATAAAAAAAACAAAGACAGATAAGTGAACAAACAAGACAAGGGGAAAAGAAGACAATGATATCAATGAAGGGTTATGAGGCAGTGACCATTTGTTGCTTGTTTATCTCAGCTAGCAGAGCAACACGTTGTGGTAATCCAAACACCTGGTTGTGTGCCTTTATGAGCCCTGAACATCTTTAGCTCGGGGATCTCCTCCTAGGCTCCGCTGTGTTGGAGTGTAGGAGGAGGCCCGAGCTGCAGCCCATCTAAATAAAACCTTGCTTTTTCATTTCGGAAGGTCTGACTCTCGGTGGTCTTCTTGGTGGGGTCCTGCGACTTGGGCACAAAAATCAACAAATAAAAAAGACCTTATTTCCATTCCCTGGAGTTCATTTTGATGAACATTATTTCATATGATGAAATATACATAGCTATTGAGCTATTATGCTCATCTCCTATGAATATTGTCCTTTGGTTTCACTCTGTTTTATTTATTTACTTATTTATTCATTTTCATTTACTTATTTTTCTGTTGCTGAGATTTGGAACTATGTAAACTCAGAATGATATGATTATAAACATCAAATTTTGCATTTAGTCCTCATACTTCTTATTCATGTTCATGTGCTTTACTGCTTGGCTTGGTTGCAACACCGTTCTGTTTGTCTTTGCCTTTTTTTTTTTTTCTTTTTTTTTTTGCTGGGGGTCCATGGCTGGATTCTGATCCTTTTATTTTTATACTTTCTATTGCAGGTAGAGAGACAGGGGAGTGCCATAATTTATAGTTTTCTCTACTAAAATGGGGATAGGTTGAGATATGAACTCAGAGTTGTATGTTCTGTTAGCAAGCATTCTAAAACTTGATCTATACTTGAGCTATTTTGGCTTGTTATTTTTGTTTTTTGAATAGGGTATTGCAGTTTACCAGTATCTTGCTAGGCCTCATTTCTACATCTCCACTGTAATTGGGCTTATAGGTGTTAACCAAAGCTATTGTTTTATTTGTTGCACTGAGGGGCTCTATAATATTTTTCCAAGGTTGAACTCTAAATCAAATCCTCCTAATTTCTACATCTTGAGAAGCTAGGAGAATATTTATATGTATACAATGTGTGTGTATATATATATATATATACACACATAATGCATATATGTATATATCTGTATGTATACATATGTAATGTATATTTATGCCACCACATTGTCTTCCATGTATGCATTTTATAAGATATGCTTATACAGAACATGTTATCCAGAGATGTTTTTCAGTTTTCATATAATTCAGTAATAAATACATACAAATTAAATTAAAAATAATTTAAATATTTTCCTTCAAATAAGATATAAAATTCCAAAGAAACACATAAAAAGATGCCTAAAATTATCAATCATCAGAGAATTTAAGATTAGAGCCATAATATTTAATCATTTTGCCCCAATATTTAAGAAATACTTAGAAAGGCAAGCTATAATTCAAAAAGAAATAACATATTTTGAAGAAATCAGACCTGTTAAATGCTAAGAATGAAAAAATACCAGTCATTTTGGAAAATACATGTTATTTCACAAATATTTATCATGTATACTAGCTATTCTAGTCCTAAATGTTAGTAAAAAGTGAGAGCATGTATAATAAAAAATATGATATGATACTGACTGCACTTTGGCTAAATTGTGAAAAAATGCAAATGTCCATCAATTGATGAGTACATTAAAACTCATACTCGATCTGAACAAAATGAGATTTTGCAAAGGAGTGATATACCAAAACATGCTCTGATATGGAAGAATCTTGAACCTATAGAACTAAATACAATCAGTCATTTTCACTTTTTTTTTTGGTCGGTCTTGGGGCTTGAACTCTGGGCTTGGGCGCTGTCCTTGCGCTCTTCAGCTCAAGGCAAGCACTGCTTGAGCCGCAGCACCACTTCCGGTTTCTAGTGGTTTATTGGAGATAAGAGTTTCATGGACTTTCCTGCCCCCGCTGGCTTTGAACCACCATCCTCAGATCTCAGCCTCTTGAGTAGCTAGGATTACAGGCGTGAGACTGCGGCACCTGGCCATTTTCACACATTTTGTATGACTAAATTTATATTCAATCTTGTTGATAGACAAACCTCTGGAGAAAAAGAAGTGAATTAATGATTCTCATGCACTACATAGAATTACTTGGGCTTTATTTATCAACTTGCTGAAACCATAATTATAAACAGGACTAATATTCTTTAATTTTTGTTTCCTTGTTTATAAATATATGAGTATCATGTAAAATAAAATAATCACATCATGGAGACATCTTAATTATGCTTTGATCATATCAAATTTAATAAAATGCCCTTAAACAAACAGCTAATTAGGTACATTTATATGCATAAAGCTTTAATTTTGTTTTCAATAACTACAGTGTCTTGACAAGTCTTGTTAACAGAAAGAACAAGAAAATCTTGCATACAGTACTTAAAACTGTCTTTGAAATAAAACATTACGTGGAAATTGGTAAGAAAAATAGTAGCATTTGCCAATGTTCTAATGCTATCACATATAATCATTGCATTTAAATAACAACCACATGAGACTATTTTTAGATGGTAGATGGCTGTCTATGTTATAATTTAAGTGATATTTAGCAGCTATTTAATTTTTAAATCACCACAGATTAAAATAATAATAAAAAATTGTAGCTACCAAAAAAAAAAAAAAGATGTCTCCGGGAAATGAATTTTCTCTGTGTGGAATTCATGACAGTTTTATTGCTATTGAGATTTTAAAGCACATAGGATAAAAGTTTCATGAGCAAAGGGTAGTAATCTGTATAGTAGATTAAATTCATTTTAACATGGAGAGAAATGCAGGCTAAATCTGTGTCACTGTTTCTGTTTTTTATTTTTTCCTACTTCTAGTTAACAGTCAAATCTTCTGATGATTTAGTTTCACAGCTTATATCTTATTTTCATATTTAAGTCATATCCATATGTGCTTCTTCTTTAACCACTTGACTACTTGACTATGAGCCCAAATATGTTTAGCTTTCTAAAGATATTTAATACCATTATTGTTTGGATATGAAATATTTCCCAGGAGTCTAATGTGTCAAAATCTTCATTGCAGATAAAAACATTCAGGATTGGATCTTCTGGGTTCTGATCTATCAATAGATTTAGCTAATGATAGATTCATCCACAAGAATGGTACTACTTACTTTAATTAAAATATTTTATTGTTATTGTAGAAGTGATACACAAATAGGTTACATTTACATGAGTCAGGTAATGAGTACAATTTTTTTGAACCATTTCCCTTCTTCTTCCCTGTTTCTCTCCCAATTTTTTGCTCCTGCCCCCACCCATGAAATGTATAGTTCATTTTCCATTTAGGGTCTAGTGGGTACCATTGGTGTATTTGTGCACTCTTTGTTCCACATTTTCTGTTCTCCTTTCGCCTGTCAAAGTCAAACAACCTAACAAACAAGATAAAAGGGAAAGAAAACAAAAACAGAAAAAACAGAAACTTCTTTTTTTTCAACCACAGTGGAAAACAATATGGAGGTTAATCAAGAATTTAAACATGGAGCTATCCTGTGTCCCAGTAATTTGACTCCTGGACATTTATCCAATAGACCACTAAACCACACTAAACAAATGGAAAAACTTGTTAAATGGAAAAACTTGTTAAAAATTATCCCAAGTGAGCCAGACACAAGGAAACATCGGTTGGAAACCTAGGCTGCATGATTTTCCGCATTTGTGGTCACTAGAATGTGCCTACAAATCTACAAGTAAACGCACTGAATGATTACACATACATAGCATACATACTGAGACAGGATAAATTATATAGGTCCCTCAATATTCATTCATACACTGAGCCAAAGGAGGATATGCATACGAGTGGATCACAAAGGCTCATATGCTCGTATAAGATAATATTTCAAGCCGGGCGCCGGTGGCTCACGCCTGTAATCCTAGCTACTCAGGAGGCTGAGATCTGAGGATTGCGGTTCAAAGCCAGCCCTGGCAGGAAAGTCCGTGAGACTCTTATCTCCAATAAACCACTCGAAAGCCGGAAGTGGTGCTGTGGTTCAAGCGGTAGAGCGCTCCTTGCGCTGAAGAGCGCAAGAACAGTACCCAAACCCAGAGTTCAAGCCCCACGACCGACTCCAAACCCCCAAAAACATTCATAAAATGAACTCCAAGAAAAGGAAAGAAGAGACTTTTTAGTTGCTGGTGAATGGCCTTATTAAGAAATGAGTCTGCTTTGCAGGAAGGTCACTGGGACCGTGCATCTCGTCACTGATCCCTTTCTTGTTCTCTCTACATCCTGCACATTATGGAAAAGCTGACTTGTTTTAACACATGGTCCCCATCATGGTATTCAGGTTCATCTGAGGTCCTATGTATAGTGCCAGTCAAGGATGGACTCAATTCTTTAAAACTGTGAGCCTCAGTAAATCTTTGGTCTCCTTAATTGGTTATACCATAATGGCAAAAATATAACTGACATGAATGGTTTAACGGAAAGTATATCATCCTTATTCTTCCCCAGATATAAATTATTTCCTTAACAAATTTCATACATTAATTTCTCTATTACACACTAACTTGATAGCTCACAATTCTGCTGTGGAAACACCTCTGTTACAGAATAGAAGCACTTCAGTTGCTTCATTCATTGGTTCTCTAGAGATGGTGTCCTTAGAAATCATTTGTAAATAAAGAAACACAAGGTTTATTTGAAAAGTGCATAGGCTTTAAGAAACCAAGCAATGTTTCCATAATGTGAGCATATGTTCAATTTTATCAAGTACTATACATTAAATAGTTTCAATATTGTGTATAACAGTAAAGCAACTAGAAATTAAGGGAGATTGTTGAATGCTACACAGCTCTTGTGTGGCATTTCCCACCATTAACATCTAATTCAGGGAAAAAATAATTTCCAGGTTAAGTCTACGTTATAGCAAATTTCATATAATTTTGATAAACTTCCTTCTCATCAACTGATTATACATTTCTTTTTCTAAATACACAAGTATTCTACTTTAGTTTTGTATATTTAACCTTCAGTATTTTCTCGAAGTAATATAAAAAAATATTCAAATAAGGATTGAGGTTGTTTAAATCTAATCAATGCTCATATGATATTATTTTAGACACATAATTTTTCTAATAGTAAATAAATTTTTACATACATATTTTTTCTAATATTAAACTAAATTTCTAAGTTGGAGATAAATATCAGTTTTGGCTTTCCATCTCACAATGTCCCTTATAAAATGATGCAAATTTAATGATTGCTGATTAAAAGGTGAAAGAACATTTATATTAGTAGTAGCTTTTAACATATTAAAGAGAGATAAGTTATTCTTCATCACAGTTTGACTGTAGGCCTCATTTTAGTACATTAGAGATAGTGTGCAAATTATTATAATGTGTCAGGTTTCCTGACATCACAAGTTTAAGAATGTGTCAACCTTGTATTTCATAAATTTGATTATTTTGAGCCTCCACTAAACACGACCACTATTGAATAATTGGATGAGAGAAAGGAAGGGGTAGTCCAAAAACTGACAGAAACTTCATATACTAATTCACATATGTGTGTATGTGTGTGTGTGTGTGTGTGTGTGTGTTTGTGTGTGTGTGTGTTTATGTTTGCGTTTGTGTATGCTGGTTTTAGGGCTTGAACCCAGGGCTGGGCACTGTTCTTTAGCTTTCTAGATCAAAGCTAGAGTTCTATCATTTGAGTTCCAGCTCCTCTTCCAGCTTTCAGGTGGTTAATAGGAGATAACAGTCTCACAGACGTTTTTCCATGGGCTAGCTTTGAAAACTGATCCTCAGATTTTACCCTCTTGAGTAGCTAAGATTACAGATATAAGCCAAATCTTTTATATTTTGATACATACTTTAAATCTATCAATTTGTAAAAATATTGAAACTTCCTTAAGTTTATGAACACTTTATTGACAAGAGATAAGATGAACAAAAGGTAAGTTCCTTCTTGTGCACTTTTGAATAAATATTTCATGAAATGTACCATGAAGTTGTATTAATCTGAGTTCCCCAGAAGAGATTAGTCAGTGTGTGTGTATTTCAGTGTATGTAGCGCATATTCATTGTAATGCTCATGTGTGTGCAGACATTGAGAATTTCCAGGATCTTCATTAGCTAGCTGTAGGTGCACCCAGATGATTGGTGTAGAACCAAGTCTTAAATTGCACCCAAAGTAAATGAAGACCAATACCCATTATGAAGACTACCAATCAGAAAGAGTGAATTGTCTCCTAGACTATTTTTGTTCTCTATTGAGGCCTCAGATGGACTGAACCGAGTTGGACGAACTTTACAACTTTGGGGGGGGGGACGGTAGGAAGGGATAGGAAGGAAAAACAAAGAAGGCAACAATACTTGATAAGAAATGTACTCATTATTTTGACTATGTAATTGTAACTCCTCTGTACAGTATTTTCATAAAAATAAATAAATAAATAAAACGGTCAGATTTTTGTTTTATTCAAAGGTGACTGTCATTCAGGAATATCCTCCCAAACACATTCTAAATAATGTTTAACCAAATGTCTGAGTATCTCACAATCCTGTCAAATTGATATATAAAATTAAGTATCACCATTCCTTGTTTGAAAAGACCAATCATCAGCATTTTGTAATTAATTTATCAGTGTCCATCTCTCAGAACATAGGAGTATCAGTGTCATTGTATTTTCAGAATTCTCTTTGTTGCTGAGATCTGAAGACCACAGTGATGGAAGCCTAGGCAGGAAAATCCATGAGACTCTTTTTTTTTTTTTTTTGTCGGTCGTGGGACTTGAACTCTGGGACTGGGCGCTGTCCCTCAGCTCTTCAGCTCAAGGCAAGCGCTCTACCACTTGAGCTACAGCACCACTTCCGGTTTTCTAGTGGTTTATTGGAGATAGGAGTCTCACGGTCTCTCCTGCCCGGGCTGGCTTTGAACCGTGATCCTCAGATCTCAGCCTCCTGAGTAGCTAGGATTACAGGCGTGAGCCACCAGCGCCCGGCTTCCATGAGACTCTTATCTCCAATTAATCACAGAAAAACCTGGAAGTGGTGTTGTAGCTCAAATGATAAAGGTTACCCTTGAGCAAAAGTAGCTTAGGAAGGGCCCAGTCATAGAGTTCAAGGCCAAGATTATTTTTATATATATGTATATATATATGTATATATATTTAATTTTCTCCATTAGCTCACCTTTTCTGAAAAAAGGAAATTCTTATAATTGACAAAAGAGCACAGCAGTCTGGGCATTTTTTTCCCAGTCATAATCTAGCTACTTCCTCCATTACCATTATTCCAGAATCTCTGTGATCTTGAGACTGAGAATCCCTTTCATATCACTACAGGGAGTTTCATTTGGGATTATACTCTGTTTTTAAGGTCCTCTGTGTGTAAAGCAGGTGAATTAAACCTCAGACTTCCATCAAAGTAGAATCTTTGAAGTTCTAAAGGGAAGTGCCCTGGTCCAGGCTATCAAAAAGGCAATGCTTATTTTGGGGCCACTGGTCATTCTTTCTTGGAGAATAAAGCTATAGAGATCATATCTAGGCTTCAAAGTCAAAAGACTTGTCTTCAAATAACAGCTCTTACCATTTTTAGCTTTCTTGAGAAACTCAATCTGTCTAAAGTGCATTTTACACTTCTATAGTATTCCAAAAGGGCTATTGTGAGAGTAAATGAGGCCTTGTTTGAGAAATGCCAAGAAAGTAGAGCCTGATTTCTCAAACAGAACCATTACAAATAGCAGAGATAAGATGTTCCAAAAGCACAGGGCTATAGTCATGATGGTAAATATATTTCTCTTTCATTTTTCATTTCCTTACCAGAATTAGTCTTTCTAATAATTACTCATCTTTAATTTTTTGAGTGCAAGTTTTAACCAGATTTGGTAGTCAGGCATGATAACACTCCTCTCTGTTTGCATAGACAAATTAGGGTATGTGCCAAGGTAAAGGGAAAATCTACGTTTTGAAGTAAAGGCTTCCATGCAAATTTCAAAGCAATTCTCTTTAGATTCTAACTCATGGTTAAGGATTGGCTTTTGTAAGGTCAAGAAAAGCAAGACCATGAAGGCAGTGCTGATAGAGGTACCAGAACACAGACCACAATGTGAGCACTTCATCATCTTGCTGGATCTCAGCCCTATGATTTCTTAAAAATGCATACATAAAAATCCATATCTAAAAGCATCTCTAGGAGATTACCATCCATCCTGAAGGGTGTGTTGCATTGTTTTATGGGATTTCACAGAGTGTTTTGGTGCTTCTTAAAAGGATTCTTTTTCTTTTTCTTTTTTATGTTGTGTCATTACTTACATTTGTATTCTGATGTTCTGATATAATGCTGTCTAGCTCCTATAACTTTTATAAAGCTATAATGTAGATATCAAGTGAAACATGAACCAATCTAGCATTCTTGATTGGGAGACCCGTAGAAACTTCTGGAGATCTTTTCATGTTCCATCAACTCTAATTTTGATGTCAACACCTCACACTGTTCTCCAGGGTATTTTCTTCTTCTTCTTCTTTTTTTTTTCCTATAGTTGGTCTCAAATCAACTTAAGAAAACAGGTACATTTATCTTATCACATTTTTTTTATTCTAAGGATTATTGATTTGGTGTTTCTTTCCTCACATATCCCACACCAGTAGGCTGCCTTTGTAGAGATCAAAGAGCCCTATGCAACTGGGAAGAAATCTCAAGGATCTGACCTCATCATCCAGTAGGTGAAGTACCTGCAAGTCCCTGTACAGAGTGTTAATTAAGCTACTTTTTACTTTAAGGTCAAGTATAACATTTCTTCCAGAGATTTTTGTATTTTAACATCTTTTTGGCTGGATTTCTTTTTTAAATTTTATTTTATTGTCAAGATGAGGTACAGAGGAGTTACAGTTACATAGGTAAGGTAGTGATTACTTTTCCTGTCCAACTTGTTACTTTTCCATTTTTTCCCACTTTCTTTCCCCCCCACCCCTACACCAAGTTGTACAGTTTATTCCCAACATATTGTCTTGTGAGTATTTCTGTTGCATTAGTTCACCCTTTGTCCTTTGTCTCACCATTTGGTTGTTCCCCTTCCCTTCCTTAACTCAAATGAACATATATAAAATGCCCAGGGTACCAAAATCAAATACAGTGACAACAAGGGATAAACCATAGGGTGGAAAAAATCACAAAAGAAAAAAAAAAGAAGAAGTGGTGCCATGGCTCAAGTAGTAGAGTACTGATCTTGAGTTGAAGAGCTCAGGGACAGTACCCAGGCCCAGAGTTCAAGCCCCATGACCAGCAAAGAAAAGAAAGGAAGAAAGGAAGGAAGGAAGGGAGGAAGGAAGGAAAGAAGGAAGGAAGGAAGGAAGGAAGGAAGGAAGGAAGGAAGGAAGGAAGGAAGGAAGGAAGGAAACAACAATGACTAAGAAAAACTTGTTTCAATAATTTGGAGTTCATTTTGCTTAGCATCATCTTTTATGGTCATAGAAAAGCTTTTTGAAAAGAAAAAAAAGCTTTCAGAAAAGCTTTTGAGCTTTTCTACTTATCTGCTAGGGCTATCCTATGCAAACACTAATTATTACAAATGAAGAAAACTATGGAATGTATGTTTCTTTGGGTCTGGCTTACTTCACTTAATATGATTTTTTCCAAGACTTTCCGTTTTCTAATAAATGGGGCGGTGCCATTCTTTCTGATGCAGGCAAAGAATGTGTATATCTATATATCTATATATCTATATCTATCTATCTATATATATATCTATATCACATTTTCCTGTTCCATTCATCTACTAAGGGTTGGTTCCATATCTTAGCTATCATAAATAATGTTTCAATAAGCATGGTTGTGCTGGTAGCTTTAGTATGGCCTTGTTTCTGATTATTTCAGTAAATGCCCAGAACTAGGATTACTGGGTCCTAGGGGAGTTCTATGTGTAGTCTTTTGAGGAACCTCCTCACTGCTTTTCAAAGTGGTTGAATAAGTTTACACTCCAACCAACAGTGCAATAGGGTTCCCTTTTGGCCACATTCCCTCCAGCATCTGTTGTTTAGATTTCTTTTTTTTTTTTTATTGTGAAAATACTGTACAGAAAATTTACAATTACATGGGCAAGATAATGAGTACATTTCTTATCAAGCATTGTAGCCTCCTCCTTTGTTTCCCCTTCCCAAGATTTCTTGATAATGGCCATTCTAACTCGGGTTAGAATCTCAATGTGGTTTTTACTTGCATTTCTATTATGGCCAAAAAGTTGAACAGTTCTTCATTTGTCTGTTGGCCATTCTTATTTCCTCTTCAGAGAAGTCTCTCTTTTTGTCTTTAGCCCACTTATTAATCAAGCAGATGTTTCTTTGATGATTTGTTTTTGGAAGATTTAACTTTTTGTGTTCTAAGTATATTTTAGATATGAGGCCCTGGTCTGTTGTATGGCTAGCGAAGATGTCCCATTCCATGGGTTTTATATTCATCTTGGTATCTATGTCCTTTGCCATGCAGAAGCTCTGCAATTTAATACAATCCTACTTATCCAAACTTTCTTTGATTTGTTGCATTTTGGGTTTTATTAAGAAAAATTTGACCTGTGTCAAAGAGTCCTAGTGTTTCCCCTATTCCTTTCTGCAATGTTTTCAGAGTATTTGATTTTATGTCGAGGTCTTTGATCCATTTGGAATTGATTCTGGTGCAAGGTTGTATATAAGTTTCTAACTTTAAAATTTTTACAAGTGTTTAACCAGTTTTGCCAGCATTATTTGTTGAAGAGGCTGTCTTTTTTTTCCATTATCCCCCACTTTTTTTGGTTCCCTTATGGGAGATTAGGTGGCCATTGGTCTGCAGGTCTTCAGTTCTATTCCATTGGTCCTCAGGTCTGTTCTTGTGCCAGTTTCAAGCTGTTTTTATTACTATAGCTTTTAATAGAGTTTGAAGTTTGAAATTGATATTGATTCTCAAAAAATAAATGGCATTTTTGTATGCCAGTTATAGGAAGAGTGAGGCTGAAATCAGGAAAGCATCTCATTTAGCAATAGCCCTCTCAAAAATAAAATACCTGGGAATTAACTTAACCAAAGAAGTGAAGGATATCTATGATGAAAAATTTTAAAACATGAAAAAGGAAATTAAAGCAGAACTAAGGAAGTGGAAAAAACCTTCCATGCTCTGGATTGGGATGATTAACATTGTGAAAATGTAATATTATCAAAGGCTATGTACAAATCCAATATAATACCCATCAATATCCCAATATAATTCTATAATGAAAAAAGGAAGCAATTCAAAACTTCACATGGAATAATGAAAGACCTCAAATATCAAAAAATCCTTAACAGAAAGAACAGTGCTGAAGGGACATCAGTTCTAAACTTGGCTGGGTTTCTAGTCCTAATTTACATTGGATCCAAGGGTCTGAGTGGTTTGCAGAGGATAAAGGATGTTCCTTAGATGAATTCTGATTATACATTATATCAGTAATAATGATTTTAAGAGGTTATATTTTATGTTTTTTCTCTAGTTATTATTTTAAACTCATTTATGAATATTAAAACTAAGTAAAAATAATAGAAAGGTGGATTAGTGCAAACCTTAAGAAATAAATGAGTGACAGAAATGCTTCTAACAAAGTAATTAGTATTGTCATTTAAGTGGATTCTTGTTATTTTCTAAAAGAATATCAGACACTTTTGCATATTACATAGAACATTCAACTCTGTTTAAATTTATAAAGAAAATTAGGATACTAAAATTATATTAAGGTCTAAATTTAATTATGTGCTTTCATTGGCATATTTCTTCAAAGAATGTGAAAGTATAGCTCTGCTTTTTCATAATAGTCTGCTAAAGAGGGTTTACTTTTGACCATAGCTTGAATATTTTATGGTGAAGGACCTTAGCTATGAGAAATATCCACATTATTGAGTAATTAATGTGAAGAGAAAGCAGAATTTAGTGGCTCATGATTGTTTTTTTTTTCTTTGAATAACTTTAATCAAAACATAAGAAAAAAGTTTTGAGTTTACATATACTCAGTCCCTCTATACCATTGAACAATTAAATATGTAGAAGAAATTGCAACATCCTTTTAATTGGCACAAATGCTATCAAAGTATTTTCATTATTTTCTATTTCAACAGTATTATATAATAGATTAATATAAACACAAGATGAATTTGGGAAATGCCAGTGAAAATTTCAGGAGAAAATTGAAGTTAATGTTTACTAACTTGAAATGTCTACAGACATTTTAAGACTTACTCATGTTCTGTGTATTTAGAAAATAAGGTTTTGTTTTAAAATAATTTTAGAAATCACAAAATTGATCATTTAATTTGATGAATAGTAAACAGATTTCTCATTTTTTAATGAATTTTGCTGATTATGCTGTCAGCCTTTTCAGAGTGAACTATTTTAATTTTCATCATTTGTTCAAATGATAAATTCAGTCATATGAAATTATACTTTTTTTTCTTTCAGTTTGTCATTCTGTTCATGGCAATTAGTTTTCTGCCTAGGTTGTGTACATATGTGTCCCTCTTCCCTCTTAAGACTTATTCCATAATTTATGGGATTTAATTTTATTGTATTTTACAATTATGGCACTCAGCAGGGATTCATTGGAATATTTTTATAGATTAATAAAAGCATTCTTCATCAAGCAACCATCTGCTAGCTTGTCAATTTCATCTTACCTATGCACAATGAAGCACTGCAGGGCTTATAAAATTCTCACAGGAACAGAGCCAGTTTTGGCTTGGAACAGTCATAGTTCTGCTATCAATAATAGTGAAATTCAGCAGCATTACTCCCTCCTGACACCTAAAAGAAATGGGTATAGACAAATGAACAGGTGTCCCACACAACAAAACTTCCTTTCTACCCTACATAGTCAAGAATGGAAGAAATTCCTTCACAAGATTTGAAGTAAATCTTGAAGTAGCACAATTTGAGAATAAACACTGAACACCAAATTAAGGAAGTAAAGAAGTTCATACAAGATCTAAAACAAAGCTCTAACAAAGAATGTGAAGCCATCCAAGGTGACCAATTAGAAGGAAAATAAATAAAAAACAAAGTAGAAAGTCTTGACAGTAGGTTAGACCATGCAGAAGATTGAATCTTAGGAATTGAAGACAGCCTAGATATTATAGAGAAAGAACATAAAACTATCCAAGACAAATGCAAGAAATATGTTAGGTCTATTCAACATTTGGAAGACACCATCAGAAGGCCTAATCTGAGGATAATGGATGTAGAGGAGCACCTAGAGACAGAAGTTAATGGACTAGAAAATATGTTTAACAGGATCCTAGCAGAGAACTTCCTAAATATACAAAAGGATAGGCCTATTCAGATACAAGAAGCTTTTAGAATCCTAAATAGACCAGACCATAACAAGACATCCCACTGTCACATTATAATCCGCAAAGGATCAATTCAGACCAAGGAAAAGATCCTTAAAGCTGTCAAGGAGAAAAGGTCAATCACCTATAAAGGGAAACCAATTAGAATCAGCTCAGATTTCTCAGCAGAGACAAAGCAAGAAGAGCCTGTAACGATGTATGCCATGCCCTAAAGACAAACAACTATCAACCAAGAATACTGTAGAATACTGTACCCAGCTAAACTCTCCTTCATAACCGAAGGTCAAATAAAAAGCTTCCATAGCAAAGAAAATCTGAAACAATATATCTCCACCAAACCAGCCCTACAAAAGATACTTAAAGATGTCCTACATGTAGAACACCAACAAGATCACAATAAAGACCAAAAAACCACACCCAAACTGAGAATCCAAGAACCATAGGAAGAACCCAGGTGTCGCAGCACTCAAGAGGGTTGGTAACATGACACAAACTACCAAACACCTCTCAGTCCTAACTCTCAACTTTAACAGACTTAACTCTCCAATTAAGGGACATAGACTGTCTAGTTGGATTGAAAAGCAAGAGCCTTCTATCTGCTGCCTTCAGGAGTCACACTTTGCCCATAAAAACAAACAACTTTTGAAAGTGAAAGGCTGGAATAAAATCTAGCAAACAAACGGCCCCCATAAACAGGTGGGAATTGCAATCGTAATATCAGATAAAATAGACTTAAAATTAAAATTAGTGAGAAGAGATAAAAAATATTGCTACATACTAATTAGAGGATCTCTCTTCCAGGAGGATATTACAATTCTATTCACCAAACAATGAAGCACCCAAATTTATCCAAGAAACATTACTTTCCCTCAAATCTCACATAGATCCAAAGACATTAATTGTTGGGGACTTTAATAAAACATCACTATCCCCACTAGATAGATCAACTCGGCAAAAACTCAACAGAGAAACCACAGAGTTAAACAACTGCCTAGATAAACTAGATTTAATGGACATCTACTGAATATTTCACCCAGTAGCATCAGAATACAAGTTTTTTTTCAGCAGCACATGGAACATTTTCCAAAATAGACCACATTTTAGGTCACAAAGCAAACTTGTCCAAATTCAGAAACATTGAAGTTATGCCTGCACTCAGACTACAAGGGAATAAAATTAGAACTCAACACCAAAAGCCACCAAAGAAAGTCCTGTAACACATGGAGGCTGAACAACACACTATTGCATCATCAGTGGGTCATGGAAGAGATTAGAAAGGAAATTCAAATGTTCATGTTATTCAACAAAAATGAACATAAAAATTACCAGCTCCTTTGGGGCATAGCAAAGGCAGTACTCAGAGGCAAGTTTATAGCTCTGAGATTCTACATCAACAAATTGGTCAACAAATTGGAGAGATCTGAAACCAACAATTTAATGAGACATCTGAACCACGTTGAAAAAGAGCAGCAAGATAAACCCCAATCCAGTAGATGGAAAACTCTTGAAACTTCTTTAGTTGTATTATATAATGTTGATTGTTCTTTTTGTTACCCTCAATATGTGTACTATATCAACTTTTCATTTATATTAAGGTTTCTGTGTCAGAAGACTTATATGATTATCAACTATGTCATCACTTCAATATGTGTGACTATAAACAAGTGCATTTTATATGGTTTAACAGTTGCTATCCCTCAGCTCTTCAGTGCAAGGCTATTGCTCTACCACTTGAGCCACAATGCCACTTCTGGTTTTCTGGTGGTTAATTGGAGATGAGTCTCTTGGATTTTCCTGCGTGGGCTGGCTTTGAACCACGATTCTCAGATCTAAGCATCCTAAGTAACTAGGGTTACAGGTGTGAGTGACCAACACCCAGCCAAATCAGAATTATTAATGAATGGATGCCTATTGTCAGAACAAACAGCAAATTAGGGAAATAATTTTGGTGAAATAAAATTGTATTTCGTTTCATATTAAATGATTTTCATGTTGCTTTAGTACTATCTTTATTTTAGTTTCATACTTTTTGTCTGAAACATCATTCAGTTTAGTCAGAAAAGAAACAATATGTAAAAAAATATGAACGATGGTAATTTCATAGGCTTAAAGTAGCTTTTAGCTTACTCATACAAATATTTTGTTTATAATTGGTTAGGCAAGTGTGGTGATAAACAAATAATACATTTACTAATACAAATGTCATGAGGTTTTGAGTTTAGAATTAAAACCATGTTTGCCTTCTATTCATAACTACAATTAACAACTGAGCTATAGTATTGCTGTGATTCAATTTTCCTCATCACATTATATGACAAATACTCACTTTTGGAGTATTGAAAATCAGATGATGCATCTGAAGTGATTTAAGGTAAGATATTTCCCTCCACTAATACTTGGAAAGTAGAGTAATATGCATTGGATGCTTCCAACATATTCAATTAGACAATTTAATTCATCTAATTTGTTAATATTTTAATAGATTTTTAATTTCTGTATAGTTAAGACTTTCTTCTGGAATATATGTAATCCTTGATAGTACTTATTAAATAATCATGTTTAATTTCTCTAGTGTAAGCCAGGTTACATTTTTATACTCATTGATTTAATGAGGAAACTGGCATTTGAATTTTTTAATTTTTTTAAAGGGCTCTAGTCTTAATGGGGGCCAAATCTGAAGAAATAGACATTTTTATGACTTTGGATATATATATATATATATATATATATATATATATATATATATATATATATATGACTAAATACAGGGTGAAAAGAAAGAAAAGTAAAACAGAACAATACCAAAGAAGAATAACAAAACTTTTGCATTGTTGAAGTAAACAACTAGTTTAAGAAGAGAAAACATTTATCAACCACAATGTTTTTCCTACATTTGTTACAACTAGTCCAAGGACAGGCTAATTCTTGAAATTTGGCTTTCATATGAAATTATAATAACCTACACTTGTATTACTCCTATCTCTAAAATGATGACACAAATGAATTTAACCAAGAAAAGGCATGTCTGCTATTAAAAGTCTTTATATATTCCAACTTTTTTGTCTTCATTTTTAATCGAGTGCTTTTTTGGTAGTTATTCACATGACTTTTCATTCTGTTCCTTCCATTTATATTGAACTGATACTTGTCTCTCATATAAAGAAAGAACATGTATCAGGAATTAACATCTAAAATATACTTACAGCTCAAAAAAACTAAATACCACAAAACAAACCTCTCAAAGAAACAACAAGCCAATTAATTATTAGACTAAAATATTAAAGAATTCTCAGAAGAAGAAGTTAGAATGGCCAATAGATACATGAAGAAATATTCAACATTTCTGGCCATAAAAAAAATGACAATTCCTTCTGTGGATCAAGAAAATGTGTATATCTACACAATGGAATACTACTCATCCCTCAGAAAGTATGATATTGTACCATTCATAAGGAAATGGAAAGATTTGGGAAAAAAATATTAAGTGAAGTACAGCAGACCCAAAGAAACATAAGTAGCATGCTTTCCCTAATTTGTGTAACTAGAAGGTGTCTACAAGTATGCACTAGATAATAAAATTTTAAAAAATACACTGGGTCATGATAAATTATACAGATCTCTAGGCATTCACACACAATGAGACCAAAGGAGGATATTCTAGGAGAGGATAATAAAGGCACAATAACTATGTCCATAAGATCATATAAAATTATATTTATTAGCTGGGAGCTGGTGGCTCATGCCTGTAGTCCTAGCTACTTAAGAGGTTGCGATCTCAGGAGTGCATCTCAAAGCAGGGACAGGAAAGTCCATAAGGCTCTTATCTCCAGTTAATCACCTAAAAATGGAAGTGGTACAGTGGTAGAGAGCAAAAGAGCTCAGCCACAGTGCCCAGATCCTGAGTTCAAGCCCCACGACCAGCAATAAGAACTCCAAGAAATGGAAGCAAGAGAATTATTTTATTTTTCTTTGTGTTCTGTTTTTCTTTTCTTTTCCTTTTGGCTTGTTTATCTGTCTTTGAGAATGTAAAGGGGGCACATAAATGGAGGGACAAAGTGTGTAAAAATACAGCAGTGCTGTTGTAAATGAGCTATACAACTTGTGGTTAGGGACTGGAGCAAAAAATAGGTAGAAATCAGGTGAAGGGATGACACTGTTCAAATAGAACTATACTCTATATGACTTATATAAATAGAGCCCTTCTTTGTGTCTCCTTTACAATAACAATATTCTTAAATATGTCAATATATTCCATATTTGTGGCTTTTTTGCATAACTTACCAATGAAGTGGCCTGAAGAACTTAGATTGAAAAAAGAAAAGGTAATGTGACTCTCAATCCATTTTACATTCCAGAAATCATTTCTATTATTCTCTTTTTCATATAGTGAGTATATAGAATCCACAGTGCTTTATAAATGTCTCTCTCATCTTCTTCCTGACAGAAGAAATCAAGAAAAAAAATTTCAATAATCTTCAGACAACTCATATGTATTTTAAGTTCCTGTCTAAAATGACAGTGCTAACCTCTCAAGTAACAATACTTTAGTTGTTACACTAAAGGTGAAAAAGAATACTTTTTTCTGTTTTTGTCTTTGTCTCCTCTTCTCCTTTGTCTCCCTATCTTCTCTTTTGTCCTTTGTGGGGATTGAACGTTGGGCTTGGGCGCTGTCCTTCAGCTTTTCAGCTTAAGGAAAGTGCTCTACCACTAGAGCCACAGCTCCACTTCCAGCTTTCTAGTGGTTTTTTTTGGAGATAAAAACCTCGATGTCAAAGCAGACACCCTGAAAACATTACAGGGATGAATAGGAGAAACTCTGGGGCTCCTTGGCACAGGCCAAAATTTTCTTAATAAAGACCCAAAAACACAACAAACCAAAGTAAGTTTGGACAAATGGGATTGCATGAAATTGCAGAACTTCTGCATGGCAAAGGACATAGCTAGCAAGATCAATAGAAAACCAACTAATTGGGAGAAGATCTTCACTAGTCATACATCAGACAAGGGTCTCATATCTAAAATATACCTGGAACTTAAAAAACTAAATCCCCAACAAAAGATCCTCAAAGAAACAACTGGCCCATAAATAAATGAGCTAAAGACTTAAAGAGAAAGTTCTCTGAAGAGGAAATAAGAACAGTCAAAATACACATGAAGAAATGTTCAACATCTCTAGCCATAAAAGAAATGAAAATCAAAACAACATTGAGATTCCACCTCACCCCAGTTAGAATGGCTATAATCAAGAACTCTAATAACAACAGATGCTGGAGGGGATGTGGACAGAAGGGAACCCTATTGCATTGTTGGTGGGAGTGTAAACATGTTCAACCACTTTGGAAGTGTGGAGGTTCCTCAAAGACTACACATACAGCTCTGTTAGAACCCAGCAATCCCACTTTTGGGCATTTATGCAAACAATCACAAGCAAAGCTATACTAAAGCTACCAACACAACTATGTTTATTGCAGCATTCTTTACTATAGTTAAGACATGGAACCAACCTAGATGCCCCTCAGTAGATGAATGGATCAAGAAAATATGGTGTACATACACAATGGAATTCTATGCCTCCATTAGAAAGAATGACATCACCCCATTTGTTAGGTATGAAAAGACATGGGAAAAATTATATTAAGTGAAGTAAGCCAGGCCCCAAAACATAGGTCTCATGGATTCCCTTATTTGCAATAACTGGTATAAGTTGAGGACAAGTAAAAAAGATCAAAAGCTATGTACATATGACCATATAACCCCTCACTGTATAACCTCTGTGGTCACTGTATTTGATGTCAGTGCTCTGCATCTTGCATACACATTTTTCTAATTTGTGTAGGAGAATGGAAATAAAAAATTCTGAAACAAAGATACAGGTTGACCCATTGTAACAATGAGATGTAAAAATCTATGTAGAAAACTAACTTTACAACTTGAGGAGGGAGGAGAGAGTTTGCATGGTGGGAAGGGAAGAGATGGTAGGGAACAAAAAAAGGGGGAGGTAACAATGTTTGCTAGGAAATGTACTCAGTACCTTTCTCATGTAACTGTAACCCCTCTGTCCACTATTTTTACAATAAAAAACATTAAGAAAAAAGAAAGTCTCATGGACTTTCCTGCCCAGACTGGCTTTGAATCGCAGTCCTCAGATCTCAGCTTCCTGAGTAGTGAGGATTACAGACGTGAGCCATTGGCACCTGGCTCTATCATCTCTTAAGCAGCAACATGCTCTTAGTAGAATGCATTGTCCTAATATCTAGTTTAGAAGAAGAACAGTTGAAAAACAAAAATAAAAGGAGGTTCTTCAATTGGTTTCAAAACACACAAGAAACAACAACAACAACAACAACAAGAGAGGATTTTGGGGGGACTTAAGATTAATGGCCCAAAATACCAGAATTCAGGTATTTTTTAAAAAAAATTACAGATAGGTTGTTTTTTCGTTTTCTTTTTCTTTCTTTCCTTCCTTCCTTCCTTCCTTCCTTCCTTCCTTCCTTCCTTCCTTCCTTCCTTCCTTCCTTCCTTCTTTCTTTCCTTCCTTCCTCCTACCTTCCTTTTCTATAGCAGTGAGTGCATTTTCCTGGAGAGCAATTTTCTCCCACTTTCCCTCCCCCAACTCCTGGACATCCCTCCCCTCACCCCAAGTTATAAAGTTCATTTCCAACATAATGTCTTCAGAGTATTGCTGTGGCATTGGTTCACCTTTTGTCCTTTGTTTTTGTGATGATACTGGTACTTTGTGTCAGAGCCTCATGCTTCTGTTGTACCACCAGTCCATGTGCTCAGCATTTTCCTTTAGTTGCATTTTAAAGTCTAACAATTTTACCTTGAGCCTTCATCACATTGTGATCTTACTACTTGTTTTTCCTTTGTACTATAATTATTACTGGCTGTTTGTTTTCCTTTAGTGTCCCAGTAATATGAAATTTAAAATAGAATCTTATTTCATTTCTTTCTGATGTTTAGCTGTATTAACTGCAGAAAGGGAATAGAAGGCAGAAGGAATAGAGTATTTGTACATTTCTTATCGAGTCATATATATCTCATAAATTCTTTATCTCTTGACCATCTATCTTGGTGTTCAACATTGTGTGTGAGTGTGTGTGTGTGTGTCTGTGTCTGTGTCTGTGTGTTGGTCAGTCTGTCTGTCTACCTGTCTATCACCTGTGTGTCTGTCTGTACCCGGAATTGAACCCAGGTCCTAGGTACTGTGTCTTAGTTTTGGCACTCAAGGGTAGTGCTCTGTCACTTGAACTTCAGTTCTACTTCTAGCTTTTGGCTGAATCTCATGGTCTTTCCTACCCAGGCTAGATTCAAATCCCAATCACAGCTCAGTCTCCTGAGTAGCTAGGATTGCAGACATGGGTCCCTGTTTTCTGGTATCTTCAGAGTTTTTGTTTCTTTTTTTGTTTGTTTGTTTTTGTTTTATTTTGTGTTAACTTGCAACTATAAATTCTTTTTTAATAGCTGCTGAAATGTTGGTATTGCTTCGGAGCTGTCTTTTATTATTTATTTGATATAATTTTTGTCTTTTTTTACAATTCCATGGTTGTTTTTTGTTGTTGTTTTGTTTTTAATTTAATTTAATTTTATTTGTGAACATACTGTACAGAGGAGTTACAAATACATGGGCAGGATAATGCATACATTTCTTACCAAGCATTGCAGCCTCCTCCTTTGTTTACCCTTCACATCCCTTCCCAGCCTCCCCCCTCCCCCCCAATCCCAATCCTTCTCCTTCTACCCCCTCCCCCCCCACCACCGACGTTGTAAAGCTCGTTTTGGACATGACAACTTGTACTTCTCATTGTTGCAACAGGTCCACTTGTATCCTTAAACAACTGGTTTTTCCCCATCTCCTCCACAAGTTATACTGACATCAAATATAATGAAAGCATATTAAGTGAAGTAAGCCAGGCCCAAAGAAACATAGGTCCCATGGTTTCCCTTATTTATAATATCTAGTATATGTATGAGTCAAGCGGAAAAGGTCAGATAATTTGATGTCAGGAAAATGAACCCTTAGATGTGTATTTTAATGTTTTTTTCTTTCATGCATGTGTTTCAAACGCATTTATAAGATTATGTCTTTGTTGCTTTGTATGTCCATGGTTGTTTTAATATCACCTTTCTTATCAAAAGACAGTTGTATATCTTGAATTTCTCTTGAGTACTTATGCCATTTATTCCAACATCAACATTGTATCAGAGTATAATAATAACCATACTGGACCAACAGGCCAGAATAAAAGTAAACAATAACACAATATTTAATCAAATATGTAAAACTTCCTTTTGTTCCCCATTTATTGAATATAACTTAAAATTTAAAGATGGCAAACTCATGATAGTATTTTGAATTTAATATACAGTTAAAGCAATTTTCCAGTAACTGGGAAGTACATGAACTGCCTCCCCATAAGATAAACCATAAAGCAAATTCATATAGCAATTAAAGAAAGTTATTTCAAAGCATGACATGCATGAATCATTTTCATGCAATGAGACTTGGAACATAGCCTGTAGTTAAAGGCATACTTGAATTTATTTTTGAAATCATAAATTACATTTACATTGATATATAGCTTCTTAAACCATTCAGTAGTGATCTAATCAGAATAAATATAGGTCTTTTTCTGGGAACTAATATTCATTGAGCACATTACAAAATTTCTTAGATTAAAATGAAGTGATACCGACACTTCTACTTCTTAATATATACATAAATTAGGTGAGCCATTTAAATTGTTAATATAATTATTAATATAATAAATTGTTCATTTTAACCCATCTGTAAGCTAAGCATTACCCAGTACAGCAATAATAACTATGATAGAATGACAGATAAAAAATGATTTTGACCTCTAACAATAAGGAGGAGATAAACACACATAAGTGACTAAAATATAACAGGCTGTGATAAATAGTGCAAGAGACTTAAGTACAAAAATGCTTTTTTTTTTTTTTTTCTAAAACACAGAGCAACAAGGAAGGAAAATTTATTTCATCCTGACACGAGACCCAAATTGCGCCCAAGAATAAAAGAAACTGCAGCGTCTGATTCTAAAAATGCAACGCAGGGAATATCCAAGAACAAGGAGTAGTTAACATTCTGCTGAATATAAGCAATAGAAAGTTGAGCTACCCTAAGTTTAAAAAAGAATTTGTGGTAATATCAAGAATCATCTCTTATAATTCAACAATATAAATCCAACTATATAAAAGTGGAATCTGATATTCATATGTCAACAAGTCTTTCATACTTTGTGATCTCTGAATATAGTTGATAATATTCATCAAGTTTATTACCTTTTCAAAATTATCTAATTCCTGACTATCTCACTAAGTCCAATCTACAGCCTGATCATTTGCTTTGTTTCTTCCCTCATAAACAAATGCATTTTTATTTTTTATTATGAAGATAATGTACAGAGAGATTACTTTTTCATAAATCAGGTAATGAGGACTTTTTTTTGGACTATGCCACCCTTCCTTCACTCTCTCTCAGTTTTTCACTCCAATCCCTATTGTAACATTTGAGTTACTATGAGAAATCCAGTTCTATGTTTCACTATTGAATAAAAGGGATCAATTGTGAAAATCTGGCCAATCCAGTTGAATTGAAAGAGATGTTTGTCTGATGTCTTCAGTAGTATAATAACAACTATCATAATGGGTGATAATAAAACACTGAGAAGATTTTGAATGCACTTGGGAATCCTTTTTATTTCTACTTAAAAATATGTAATTCAAATGATTAATTCTCAATAGTTAGCTTCAAGGTTTTATTTATTTTTATCAAATGATTATCTAGTAGTCAGTTCTTATCATTTCATTTCATTGATCTTTGACTATTTATAACATAATTTTCACTAGATTATAAAGATGAACTTAATCCCTGGGTTAGTTCCCCCAGGAAGTATTTATTAAAAGATGACTACCCCACCTTTGACTGAAAAAAAAATAGGATATAGCAATAATATTGGAGCAAAAAATGTACATAGATTAATGAACCTCAATGGAAGCACTTTTTTTAGATCTTGTTAAATGTTATAAAATAAATAAATGGGGATTAAAATAAAGAGTTAAAACGAGGTTAGTATCTAAAGGATGAGAAAGCTCTCTAGAATATTCAGGGGTGAATGCTCCATTAAACAGAAGGAATGACTAAGGACAAAAGCATTGACTTTTTGGTTGGCTTTATGATTTGGAAGTAAGAATTTGAATTGTTCTCCAAATATTTTATTTTGCAAGTGATCTTAAACGAAGCCTTTAGTTGAGAGGGAAGAAACATCGTGATTGGGTATGGAGAAACACAAAAGCCAAAGGAATAAAATAGTCTCAAGTTTAGGAAATTGTTTTACTAGAGAGACATATTAGATTTCTAGGCAGTATCAAGTTCCTTTTTGAGGGTTATAGTCATGAATTTTAAGTGAAACAAGTAGGAAAGAAAATGAAACTCTGTCTTGGGTTTGATGCTGCTCTGTAAGTGACTTTAAGTATTTTATTTATTTATTTATTTATTTATTTATTTATTTATTTATTTATTTAATGTAGCCATAGCTCCATGTGAGAGCCTATACAAGGTTGGTGAGTTATCTTGAAATCAATGGGAAAAATCAATGGTTTGTAATAACCGTATACTACATCTAATTATAAATGGCATTTACCAATTTTTTATATTTGTTTATATTTCTTGATTAAAGGATGTCAGAAGACATGAAACATCAATTTTATAGTTAAAATTCTGCTACACAAATTTGGAATAGAAAGTTGAATTTCTTTTAAGTATGGAAATGGGAGTAGCAATTCTGTTATGTGAGAACTCTAGAGAAGATTATAATGTTGTTGGGATAATTATTGTGTTGTTATATAATTTTCCTCCTCAGAAAGTAAGAGGATAGTAAATATGTACATTCCTCTGACACTATATGTAAGATGATATTTTTAGAGTGGCCTAGCCTTTTATAAATTAATTTATTAATGCATTAATTTAGTTTTTGACTTCAGTGCATGCTCTCTTGCTTGAACTATACGAGTGTTTACTTGGTTAAAGGCAAAGACCAACTTTCCCTGCAATGGCCTATGATTCCAAACCAGAAATGGATAAAAGAAAACTATGTGAAATATAAGGTATAATTGAAGTAGTAGCTATTATTTTTTGAAAGCTGTTAAGTTCAAAATTGGTGACAGACACAGAGCACAATCCCAATTACTCTCTGTCCTGTCCCACATATAACCTGTCCAAGCTTCTGGCCCTACCCATCAGTTGTGAATTTGAATTAATCTGATGCACTTGACTATGAATATAAACGTACGAACTGGATCGGTACTTCTACTGATAAAGTCTCCATTCAAGGTCTTTCCTGAACAAATTGATCTTTTTATTTTCTTGATTATCTTTTCAAATTACACCTTTTTTTTTTCTAGTCCACCTTCTAGGGAGACTCATAAGTAGCTCTGGTTCTAGTTTTCTGATTTTGCTTCCAAATTAAATTTATCAGCAAGTCTCACATATGGACTAAAACTCTTTATAAATATCTTAACAATAAACTGTTGATCATAGTTTTTTTTCTTATGAGCATAATATACTATTTCTGATTATAGGTTTTGTCTTTGCATTTTAAAGTAAAACTTCATAGTTGAAGTTGGGTAAAGATGCAAGCCTTCAGAACATTTATGCAAAAGCTAGTGGGTTTCGGACTTGAGATGAATCAGCTCCAGGAGAAAACCAAATATGTTTTATCTTCAGGATTCTGGTATTAGACAATTATAAGTCCATAATTACCATTACCAGTCAATCCAGTTTAAATATTTATAACATCTTTCACAGGCCATATACAATTAGCAAGGCAAATAAATGGCCTCAGTCAGCCAGGGATAAGCACATTAGAAGCACCAGTGTCTGTCATGTCCTGTTACAAGGATTTTTCTAGTTCAGACAACCCATAGGCTAGATGTTATTTATCTTAACAAACCATTATCAGTTCCTGAGACACAGATTGGGCATGACTAGTTAGTCAATTTATATTTTCAGTGAACAGATAAAAATAAGATAAGCAACTAGTACTTTTCACATGGTATCTCTTGGAAATGGTTAGTGAAGTCCATAAATAAATAAAACCCAAAGGTTTAAAAAAAAATGTAAAATTGCAAGAAACACAATTCTTGAACAAAAGTATAGTAAGAGTTTTAGAGGTAAATCTAGTGGCAAGTAATACATAATTTAGGATTTCTTATCGCCCAAGATAAATATGGAAAATATTTTCTTTGCTTCTGAGTTGGGAAAAATATTTTGCCCTAATAAGTAAAGTAGAAAAACTTCAGAAAGATAGCAGTTATATGCTGCTTGGGGACTCAAAATGAATGAAATTGCTGATACAGTGTAATTATTTTACAAGTTTGCACACAAGTTTTAGAATATTTTATGCTGGTGTAAGATTTGGAAATTTATAAAGACATTTATATTTTACAGTTGTGGAAGCTTAGAAGTCCAAAGTTGAGAAGATTCATTTAGCCAGGGCCTTCCCACTACATCATCAAAATAACATAATCAGGAGAGATAGCCAAATTTGCTTTATAACAAATCGGATTTCACAACAACCTGATGCTCAGTATGAATATATTGATCTACTAATGAGGGCAGAGCCAACATAAGCTATTCACTTTTTACATTTTACATCAGTCATCATTCTTTAGGAAATGAGTTTCTAGCATTCAAATAAACTTTGAGGACACTTTCAAATCATAGCTCACCATCCATGTGATCTATAATTTGATAGTCAAGGTGGATAAACTAGATGATTATTGCACATCTATGCTTATTTAATATATGGGGAATATTTTTAAATTTTAACCAACAATACGCTTGAAATAGAGTTATGTCTGATGGGTAATCAGGTAGATGACAATGAAATAGAATAAAGGTACAAAAGTTGTCGGGTCTTTGTCCCACCCATGAAAGACAGAAGGGGTCTAAGGAAAGGTAAGTGCAGCCACTAGCCCATACTCCAGCCTCCCTCAGCCTGGGAGACAATCACACACAGCAGGGAGTCAAGTCAAGCCCTTTTTAAAGCAAAAAAGAGTGGGTGGCATGGCAGGGGAGGAAGAGGAACCAATCACTGTCAAGGTCACACCCTATCATGAACCTAAGCTTCCACAGGCTGATTATGTAATGAACTTAAAGCAAGTTGTACTCTGCCCACTCAACTCCCTCTCAGCGCCATCTTTGCTGCCCATGTGCTCTACAAAATGTGAATTGCAGAAGAAAGAATTAAAAATCAGAAAATGCAGAACACTAGACTTAGGGTTGATGTTAGTCATAGAAAGGACTCTAGGATGTGTTATTTTTCTGGTACAAGGAGATGAACGTGATCTGTTTATATCATTCTTATTTCCTTTATATCTGCAGTTTATTGACACACTACGAGTCAGAAGACATTGCAGATTTAATCTTTTCCTCCCTGGGCATTACTAGAGTTTGACTTTGAACCTTCTCTTTCTTTTGTTTCCTCCTTATTTTTAGTCCTGTTAGAAAGGGTCTTGTTGGCCTCCATCTCATATCTTCCTGCCTCAACTTCCTGATCTCTGAGATTCCCAGTGTGTGCTGTTACCTAGCACTCCACCTTCCTTCTCAAAGGTGTTTTTGTTTACTTCAGCATCATGAACTTTGGTTCCAGAAGGAATGCTTATTTAGAAGAACTTGTAAAATAAAGCCCTACTATGTGAACAAGCAGTTCACTAGACAAGGCAAATGAAAGAAACAAAACATAAATAGATTAAGCTTTTTAGAAATTCAAATAAAAAGATCAGTTAAGATTATCATTTGAAGAAGGCTTGGAGATGTAGAGTATGACTTAGAATGAAATTAGTATTATCAGAAAAAAAGAAAAGAAGTAATTCAGCAATGAATATGGTATTTATAAACACAGTTTGAGGGAAATTTTAAGGAAAACAAAATATTTTCTCACAAAATGGCAGTTTTAAATCTCAAAAAACACCAATTCTATTAAAAAAAACTAATTTAAATATTTAAACAAATGCTTAGAACAAATGACATTCATTCTTGTTTCCTTCAAAATATCTTCTGCTGTCATTGCAGCACAGAAAAGCACTTTAAAAAAGAAAAAAGAAATTAGGAGCTGGGCGCTGGTGACTCGCGCCTGTAATCCTAGCTACTCAAGAGGCTGAGATATGAGGATCGTGGTTCAAAGCCAGCCCGGGCAGGAAAATCCGTGAAAGTCTTATCTCCAAAAAACCACCAGAAAACAGGAATTCGTGCTTAAGCGGTAGAATGCCCACCTTGGGCTGAAGAGCTGATGGATAGCACTTAGGCCCAGAGTTCAATCCCCATGACCAACAACAACAAAAAAAGAAGAAGAAAGAAATTGGGAGTAGTGAAATAGTGAATTTACAAACAAAGTTTTCTGCTTCTCCACTTTTATGATGATTTATGATCATGTTCTTACAGTGTCTACACAGAGCATTAAAATACTGAAGAGTTCCAAGGACACAGAATAATATCACTGAGAGTGATATTAGTAATATCTTGAGGAAAATATTTGGACTATTTTGTGATTTTATTAACTCTTTCAAAGTTTCTGTTTCATGTTTTCTTAGCATTTCTGGGATTTATTTATACACATGAATTAGGGTAAACTATGTAGGCTAAGTTCATACACACACACACATAAACACACACACACATGCAAATACACACACACAAAAGAGGAAAATGTTGAGTATACAATATGTGAGTTATTTTTACATTAGCTTTTAAACTACAAATGCTTTTCCCCATGACTAGCTGACAAGGTTACAGAGTTTCCCTAATAATTGATGAGATTAATTGTGTGAGTCTTTAACTATGAGTCTACTTGTCTCTCATCAGACATTGAGCCTGGGGCTGGGAAGGTGGCTTAGTGGTAGAGCGCTTGCCTTGCATGCCTGAGGCCCTGGGTTTGATTCCTTAGCACCACATAAGCAAAAAGAAAAAAGCCAGAAGGCTAGCGCTCTTGAGCTGAAGAGCTGAGGGACAGCGCCCAGGCCCAGAGTTCAGGCCCCACGACAGGACCCAAAAACAAAACAAAAAACAGACATTGAGCCTGTTCCTAAAAGTAGGACACTGTACTAATTGTTGAGTTCTTACTGTTAGATGGGAAAATTCAGTTAAATTCCTTACTACAGTGTCCTGCGTCTGATACTCGGGAGATATGAGACTCTGTGCATGTCTTTTGTTTGTTTGTTTGTTTTGTTTTGTTTTTTTCAATTCTGGGTTTTTAACTCAGAGCCTAGGCACTGTCTCTGAGTTTTTGTGCTCAAAGTTAACATTCTGTAATTTGGTTACAGCTCTACTTTCAGCTTTTTGATGATTAACTGGAGATAAGAATCTCATAGACAGTTCCTGTCCAGTCTGGCTTTGAAATGTAATATTCAGACCTTAACTTCCTGAGTAACCGGAATTACAGGTGTGATCCACCCATTCACAAGTATGTAAGATTCTTAAAAATTTCTAGGTCTCATTTTCTTCATTTACCAAAGAAGAACCTATCTCAAGCAATTGACTGAAAAGAAATAGTTGCATGCAAAACATGAAATATTAACTTTTATTAATGTTAGAAAAATTGTAATACAGTATGCTTAATTAACTTATTACTTATAGATATTAAGCTCTATGAAACTTTGAAATAGGGCATTTAGAATAAGGCTTCCTACGACAGCAATTTGAAGCTGATCACTGGACAGGAATAGAAATTAACCTGATTGATAGAGCAAGAGAAAAGCTAGAGCAGAAGAAAACAGCATCTGTTTTAAAAGTGAAATACAAGAGCATATCACAACATCAAAATTGCTTGTCATTGTTGCATAGCTGGAACTGAAATCTCCAGGGTAAGCTTGTTGTAAATGCTGGAAAATATTTGTCACAGTCAGATCATAAAGGTCTATGCCAGGTTCTGGTTTGACAATAGTTTTTATGATCTTACCTATAAATATACAATTCCACTTAGTTTTACTGAAAGGAAAAAAAGAACACATATTGATGAAAATGAGTCTTGAGGAAAATAAATCAAGATTATAATTTAGGGTGTTATTACAAGATATGATGTTAAAGTTAGGTAGAAAAAATAATTTGAAGAAAAGTGTATGAGAAATAATTAGAGATAGAACTACTGGGAAGGGTGGTTAAGGTAACATTGACTTATCAAGGTAAATCAAAGGAGCCTCTCTCCTACCCCCATTTCTAGTGAAGTTAAGAAAGTGATAAGGAAATACAGTTGAGTGCCACCAGGGCAAGCGTATAAAATAAAATAAAGACAAGAGATAGCATTGTAGTGTGTCTCAGGAAATAATTCATTATCTCTAGGCTAAATAGTTGTTTAGTTGTTTGGTTGTTTGCTTGCTTATTAGAGATAAAGTCTCCTAGATAGACAAGCTATCCTCAAATTTTCCATGTTGGCATTCATTTCTATTACTCACACATGGACCATATACTTTGAAGGTAACACTATATTGGCAACTTATGTCTCAACATTCAAATTATTTAACATGTATACAATCTGTGATTGTACATGATCTATGTTCTAATGCATTTCCTCAGACTGTGTTTCCAGAGATGCTTCAGAGAAAAAGAAAGTACATGCTTATATATCTTAAGTAGACAGTGAAATTTGATTTGTTCTTAAAGATGAAGAGACAAGCCACTAATAGAAGCTGTAGAAGCTGAAATGTAACACAAGGAAGGGTTTGATGAAAGTATCTGGGAATAATCTGAGCTAATCCGGAAATGCATTTATCAGAATAATAAATATACATCCAGTGTCTTGGTTTTTCAGGAAATGTTTTCTTGGGTGGGAGAGTGTAAAGGATGTAAATTGTACTGAATCAGCAGTTGGGAATTTCAGATGCTAGCTGTCAGAAGACAAGAGGAACTGGGGATATATGTATATATATAACACCATCAGGCCATGAGTCAAGTCTTTGGCTTAGGAAAGAGAATAATGCCAAGGTGTCACTGAGAGGCTGCAATAAAATAGGTCAGTTCCAAGATGAAAAATCTCAAGGGAAAAAAGATCACAATGTTTAAAAAGAGTAAGTTGGAATGGAGTGAAGGTACAGAGACAGAATATTTGAGAATACAGTTTCAGAAATGGGTCAGTCAGAGGAGATGCTCCAATCCATTAAAACATTCAGGGTGAATAGTGTGTGATATCAGGGGCAATGAAGTTATTATTGAAGCTAACATTATACATGAGTGAGTCAACTCTAAGTTTTCATGTTTTAATCCAATTTAATCTGAGATATTAAATGGTGTATGTTATCTACTCTTTCAAAATATTCCTGGGTCTATAAGAAGATAGGTTAGTGAAAGAGAAAGCAAATTTCAGTATTGGAACCCATTAAAAACTATTAAAGAATATCTGAAGTTCAACATACATATATATCGTAAGTCACTAATATCTTCTTTATTCACAATGTCTTTCATTTTAAAATTGTGATTACAAATATGTCATGCAAATCAAGTTATCATAAATTTTATGAAACATATTATGCAAATGTTTATGTTTTGGGTAATTTATCATCAATAATTAATCATGGCTATCAACCCTATTATTGTAAGTTGAATTAGCCATAAAAATGATTATAGCTGAGACTAATCTGCTATTATGCCTGATCTCTTCTTCACTGAAGAATTTTGAATTCACTAAAATTTGTGAAGAGATTACCAAAGGGAAAATAGTTTAATTGCTTCCTCTGAGAATCTGTCGGCAAAACTAATGGATGCTTATTTTGTTCTTATAGAACATTAAAATGAATTTACATAAAATTTTAATTCACTGTTTCCTCTGGTGTTTAATTATCACAATTTGCAACAGTGTAGGTTTCTATTGGATGATATCAAATTAAGATGTGTCTACTGCTGACCCATCAGTTAAAGAAATGTCCAAAAGCAAACAGCCTAAAGATTCAGCAAAGATTGTAAAAGAATTAAAAATATTCTACACTTCTATTTCTCCACTTTACCATCATCAATACAAATCTTTGATTTTCAATAACTATATTGATGCTAAATGGTTACTTACCTATGGTGACATGTTAGCAATTAAAAACAGAATTGCTACAGGAATACATAGGCAACAAAGAACAATAATGATGTTTATATTAAGAAAATCAATTTTCCCAGAAATCCTCAGAAGATATTCATTAACACTAAGCCATGAAGGGTGATGGGAAATGAAGTTTAACTACTAGACCCATGGTTACTCTTGTCAGAACGGGGATATGGAAGAGAGTAAATACTGAGTAGGCAGCAGCCATAATAATTATGGCTGTTTTAAGTTTCTGATGTTAGTAAGAATTAAATAAATAGACATGAAATATCCTATGGAATCACTGAAGTAGACACCTACACAAATGATTTTTGCTATCAAGGAATATGCAATCATGAATTAATAATAGCTATTTACATGTAACCTTACTATTTAAAATGACTCATTATTCAAATAAAATGTTTGCTAATTTCATAAAACAAAAATGCAGGTTCATATGCTTAGCAAACATGAAGATTCCAAATTTAAGGCTGAGTATTTCTGCAAACCCCATTATCTTACGTTGTTGGTCCTTTAATTTTTATTTTAGAAAATCCTGCAAGCTCTTTTGGTGGTAACAAGTACAAAATAAATGTTCTTGTTGTCTCTAAAATGTTTCAGGACTATTCATGGTACAGGCAATTGAAGCAGTTGCTGTGTATTGACCTAAGCAAATGTTTGTAAGTCAACAATTGTCAGGTTCTTTTTGTAAATATTGGCATTTTCTGATTACTAGAGACAGATGGCAGATGTATGAAACACTTTTCTAGCCTTGCCACCATGAGCATATTATAGTGAAAATAGTATGTACAGCCTTTAATTTTCAAATTCTCACAAAAACAACAAACCACATAGTAATGCTATTCATTAACATTATTTGGTTTTGCTATCATTAATTTGAAGAAGATTAAATTATTAATGAATGGAATGATTAGCCAGCTTTGTATTTGGTTCAGGAGTCAAAACCTTTGGTTACACAGGAGGAATGAAGAAAAGAGAAAGAAAAAGTGGAGGAGGAGAAGGAAAAAAGAAGAGGAGGAGAAGAGATGAGGAGGAGGAGGAGGAGGAAGAAGAAGAAGAGAAGGAGGAAGAGGAGAAGGAGGAGGAGGAGGAAGTGTATGGAGGGTTGGAAGGGTGAATCTGCTATACATTCTTTTCTAAAACTTATTAACATAACTCACATATTCTAAATACGTTTAAATGTTTATAATATTAATTAGGAGCCTTCTTTTACATATTTACTTAACGATATACAATGAGCTCATGCAAGATCTCTGAGTAATGGTCTTCTGAGCACAGGCTTAAACATCATCAATCATTTCAATTGTATATGTTTATTTTGAAACTTACAAATGTAATCTAACTCTGCTTGGAGTGCAAGCCAGATAAATTTCAAACACACACTTCTACACACGTACATGTACTGTTCTTTGTGTTGATGCATTTTAAGTTTTAGACTTAAGGAAACATTACATGAACACTAAAAGGATATTGTGAGCAATGTAGTGGACAGCTATGAGGGACTGCATGGAAGATATAACTGATGCTTCTGCACTATTAAGCACTAGCCTGAGGCAAAGGCAGACTGAGTGAACTCAAAAAAGCCTGTTGATAAGAACAATAAGTCAAAAGCAGAGAAGTGAAATCAGACATTGTCCCAAGTGTAACAGCAACTAGTAGAAACATGTAGCTTCTCAGGCCTTGAGCTTTTAGATTATTCTTGCTGCTCAACATCTAAAATGCCACGAATTAACATTAAATGCTCCCCTTATTCTATGTCATGTATCAATGACTTTATTGGGATATTTGATGATGAAAGATATATAACTGTAACCATTTATGTTTCTGATGGATTATTATATTTTACAAAAATGAGAAAATGTTTAAAATTGCATGTTTATCTGCTATTGTTTCACACTTTTCATTGTACAGTCAGTATCATCACTAAGGTAATCATACCTGAGTATGGATATATTCCCAATTACAGCTCACTGTAATGATAAATTTAAACTCAATAACCAGTCTTTAAATGTATCACAAATCTTAAAAATCATAACAACCAAGATAAAACTTTTGCATGAACATTGCAGTTGTTTTACCATATGTGTCCTCAGTAAAAATATAATTGGTTGCCTAGAAAATCAGTTATAGTATGCCATAAACCAACACTATAAAACTATTTTTACACAGTTATAAGCCTGCTGTGTGATACATTTTAATTTTCACTGACAATAAGAAATTAACATATTTTATAATGGTTATTTACCCATTACAACTCCAAATGACAATATTTAGCCTAACTAAAATCCATGAAAGCTCTCTCCACATTAACATTAGAGTCAAAATATGAAAAACTAATTCCTGAAAATAACCTACCTATTTTAAAATTCATACTCTTGTCATTTCAGAATTATATTAATGTAACTATATGCTTTGAATAATACACCACATTATTAAGATGTCAAATAAGTTTTTAAACCAATGTTTTAAAGATCAGAGCTACTCAACTGTCAAATCTACCTTACTAACAGGTGGCAGTCTCTCTCTCGGATGCCATTGTTAAATCATTGAATTCTCATAACTATGAAGCCTGGTTAGTTGACTATTTGAAGCTCTTTAAGTAGCTCCGTGATCGAAAGTGACAGTCAGCAAAGAGGTTTGGGAGTTCTGTTTGTGATCATTTATTGAGGAATTTTGGCTTTCTATTCCTGCAGTGAAGATAGTCTTGGATTTCAAGTAAGCAGAGTAGTGACCATTGGTTCCAGCTGGAACTTTGGTTCCTTCTTCTCCCAGACTATACTGTTATACCTGTAAGTAAAATAGTTCAACAAATTCTTTTCAGGACTATACATTTTTTTCTTCTCATAACAAAAAAAAATCCTTTGTGACAAATCCTAGTATGGAGAGGGAGAATTTATTGAGCATTTCCATAACGGGTGTTGATACTACTATGATTGAAATTCGCATTCAGAAGTCAGATAAGCTGACCTCAAACGTAGTGAGGAAATAGGAAGATTTAGTGGCTATGATATTAAGGAGGCTAGGGAATCAATGGATCAAAAATGACTGAAAGAAAGCACCAGAGGCCAGAGGATCTAGTTCAGCCAAAGGCATGGATTTATGTTGCTCTCATAAATCAATGTGATCAGGTGACACCAAGGGCAAGATGGAGAATGGGGATTTTGACCAGATATCAAGGGTTGAAAAATCTGAGTAAACTCTCCCCTAAGATCCCAATTTTCATAAGAATTCTCTTGAAACTGGACATTTTGGGGCATGCATATATATCTGACTAGATTGGGCTTAGACAAAGTGACTGAAACTTGCTCTTAATAAAATTCATTGTTGTTTCCCAGTTTTCAAAATCCACCCTTGTTTCAGTTGACATTCTTTTCTTAGGTCTGAATCCTACTGTTCATCAGATGCATTTCAAAGAATTTCCTTAACTTTCAGGGTTGTCAAGTTGCTTGATCAAAATAGGACCTGAAATAAGTAAGAACTGAACACTTCAGTTTTGTTTTTTTTTGATGTTACTGCACACAAATGAAAATTTCTTTTAAGTTAGTTTGTTTCATAATTTAATGTACACTTGATGAACATGGTAAGCTTATTAGAAAGGCAGATATTGAGGAAGCACCTTAGCTTACTGAATTTAAACCTACATTTTAAACAGATTCTCAAGTGATAGATACACAGTTTGGAGCATGAAAATTACTCCATTCCAGAGTAATTTCTGTCTACAAAATCAAACACAGAAATTTTGCACATGTATCATTTTTTTCAGAGTAGAAACCCAAAACAAAACATCTGTGCAGTACTATTTTTCTGAGTGTCATTTTTCTACTGAACATTATATATTCTCTAATTCTTTTAAGCTGTAATCATTGACTATAATATATAAAATGAAAGAGTGCATGTTCATGCTGATACATAATTACATATAAGTATAAATCCCTTGGAGACATAATTACAACTGTACTTTAAGAAAACCATTTACTTGGTTTAAAGAATGAAACAAGAACCTTCATGATTTACTTTTAATCATTAGAGGAGGCAAGAATTATTTTGAACAAGGTTCCAAAAAGATAGGAAAGAAAGAAACAAAATATGTAATTACATCACACTCAATAAATGAACGAAGAGAGAAAAACAGTTCATAGGAGACTATATATTTTTCTTCAGTCTTTGATTAGGTGCACAGAGGAGTTGGCGATTCAACCAAGTAGGATATGAATACACTGAATCTTGATATCACTCTTTCATTATTCTCCATGATCTCTTCAAACCCCAACACTTTCTTCAATTTTATTAAATTTTTATTTCCCCCATTCCTCTCTTCATTGGTCTGTTCCCTTGTCTTGTCCCAACTTTTCACTTTTGAGTACTCAATTCCTAGTGTTTGTTTTGTTTGACTCTGATTTTAGAAAGGCACCTGGCAGAAGTTGGAATATTTTTAGCACAGAGAAGACCAATTTCTCAGGAGATAAATGTGTATAATTTATCTTTAAGATATTACACAAAAGATGCACACATTAAAATATCACATTATGCCATAGGTGATTAGATTTTTTGTATATATGTTGATTAAAATGTAAATTAAAAACTGGAAAATGTACAAAAGAGGAATAATAGGGATGCCCCTCTGAAAAATCATCATAGCTTGTAATTATAAAAAAAAAACTGAAGAAAGTGTGAAAATTCATACAGTTCTTTACTTTAGCAAAAATGCCATAAAAATACACAGGCCTAAGGACAAATACATAGGTGAGATCAAGAGCCTAACCCATATTTTCCTTTTCATGAACATCATTTATTTATGGAAGAACCAGAAAACTTCAACAGAGAGCTAGATGTTTCTGAAAAAATAAAATATGAAGAAAGCTAGATAGTGTGTAAGGCTAGGTAAGACACAGCATTATGAACTCACATTGTTATTTAAAAAAATAATTCTAGTGTTGAGAAATTATCTGAGCATCTGCTTTATGAGAAGCTAGTCATGGGTTATCATAAAGATTTTGTCCTGTCTAGCTTGCTTAAGTGATTGTCATGCTTAAAGTGGGGGTGGGAGATGGGAAGGGGAAACAAAGGAGGAGGCAACAATGCTTGATAAGAAATGTACTCATTACCTTGCCCATGTAATTGTAACCCTTCTGTACAATAAAAAACTGCAAAACTAATTGTATCCCTTTTCAATTTCAGGTAAAAATACTAACTGCCTGATTTTAAAAGGCTAAGTTCCTTTTGTCAATTCTCTTTCCCTGTATATGACCTATGTAATATAATCAAGAACAAATAATTATTTCAAGAAGGATTTTAGCAAAGCGCCTCTGCTAAGCTTTTGCCACATGTTATGAGATTGTGGAATTACTGTGAGCAAACTTTTCTTGGAGAGATATTTCTGCCTCAGTGTCTTTTCAGCACTTGACAAACAGCTTGCCCACTTTGCTACTTTCCTCTTATTCTTCTCTGTACTGTGAGAAAATAGGGATGTCACATTGATTCCCTTGCCATGTCCCATTTTGCTACCAATATGTTAATATTCATTGTTGGAATGAGCCAGGTTGTTGGATGAACTGCAGGAGATATTACCTTCTTTCTTTTTTTTTCTGTTTTAAATTTTAATTTTATTATAAAGGTGTTGTACAGAGGGGTTAAAGTTACATAAGTAAGGCAAAGAGTACATTTTTTGTCAAACATTGTTACCCCTTCTCTCCTTTTTCTACAAATTTTCCCTCCCCCTAGATCTTCCCCTGTAAATTGTAATGTTAACTTCCAATATAGTGTCTTCTGAGTATTGCAGCCACATTCATTCATATTTTGTTTTTTGACTCACCATTTTCTTATTCTCCTTCCATTCTCCAAATTACATAAATGTATATACAAGACACAGGATACCAAAATCAAAAACAGGGATAAACCAAAGGAAAAGAAAGACAAAACAAAACACCACCACCAACAAAACAAAGAAAAAAGAAATAATTTCACACACTTCATTAACAACAGCTGCAGCAACAACAACAGAGTTCATTTTGATGAACATCAATTGATATAATCATAAGTACATAACTATTGAGCTATTGTGATCCTCTGCTAGGAATATCCAAGACATACACAATCAGTACAAATGAGGGAAACAGCGGAGTCTATGTTTCTTTGGATCTGGTTTACTTCACAATACGATTTTTTCCAAGTCTTTCCATTTCCTTGTGAGGGGGACAATGCCATTCTTTTTTCTGCTAAGATTGTCTGATAGTTCTGGGCAGGGCAAGAAGAATCATTTAACTGTACTACCATGGACTCTGTTTGTAGTGTGGACATTCATTGTGTAGCATGAGGTAAAGCATCAAATCTTACTGTTCTAGAGTTACATTTTGTTCCCCTATATACTGATGAATAGTTATGCTTGTTATATAAGATTGTTCTCAAGAACTCTACTAGAAGATATAGTGGAAAATTAGATGAAGATTAAACTGTGTAGACAGAAATGTAGGTATCCTTTTGTTCCTTGCTCTGTTAAAATGCTTCGTAAACAGATTTAATTAAGCACATTTACATAAAGTGAATGTAATTTGTAATTAAAAAGTTTGAGTTATGTCCATGTGATTGTAGATCCAAGTTCCAGTGTAGGACCTCATCCTTAAAAAAAAATAGTACAACAGACATTCATTTCATAGATTTTTTTTTACCCAAACGTTTAAATAATAGTTTATGAATAGCATATATCCATTGGTTGTTAGCAATGGATATATAAAAATGCTAGATAATAATTAGGAAATTGATATGGAAGTAATTTTGAATCTTTATTCATAAATGAAAAATGATTTGTTCAATTACTTATACAATAACTGGCCAAGGATTCAGAAATGTTGGCAAAAGAACAACAAGATACAGTATAAGATTTTGAGGACTTAGTTTATTCATAGTTTCCTTTTATATTTAATATCTGGTCACCAAGCATGATACAAAGTAGGCTACTTCATTTATAGATTTCATTTAATTTTTTAAAATTTATCATTTAATTTTATAGATGGAAAAATAGTTTTCTCATCTCCTTACCCAGTGTCTTGACAAACGCACAGATATTCATAGTCACAATATGTCCCTGGTGTTTCTAACTAGTCACCCTCTACAGTAAGTTATGTCCAATGACTGAAGAAAATGTAAAAGGGGTGAAGTGGAATAAAAGCAATTGAAAGGAATATAATGAGTAGCTTTGCTTTCTTGGTTGCCAACATATACTCAATGGCATGATGCAGGAAGTAAATGATGCTAATTACTCTCCCAGATACCATCATAGAGTCAAATTCATAATTGTTTCTCCTTTCTTTCTCTGTCAGGGAGACTGTATGACATGGAGTTAAAGTGAGGGTGTTTTGTAGCACTTAACTTTGACTATGTATTAATAACTGGAAAGGATGATTTATGACTAAAATAAATCCTAATATGAATAAATGAACTATTTGCTTTAATTGCATAATGTTCAGTCTAGTGAAGTCAGGCGAAGTTCAAAATAAAATGTGTGAATAATGAACAAATCTGTGAAGGGTCATTTACAAAGTCTTTGCAAGACTGTACATCTTAATGACTCTCACTAAAGAATGCTTAAAAGGGGGGGGGAGGTTGGTGAAAAGAAGAGAGTTAAGAGTAATAAAGATCTGGTAAAATCAATGTATGCTATATATGTATGTCTAACCAAAATGAAACCCCTTAGTAAAACTGATCTATGCTAAACCAAATATATTTGTTGTTATTGTTAAGATTATTACTCTTGAACCAAAACCACATCATTTTGAGTTACTCTAAACTTATTTTCAAGAAATGTTTATGTTTAAAATCAAAATAAAAGGGTTAAGGAGACAAGAAAACAAAAGTAATAGAGAAGATTATTCAAATTCAAATGTAATATATACTTTTGTGAAGTACATGGTGGAGACACCTGGTAGAAGTAATACACTCTACAAAAAATGAAAGTAAAATAGGTTTGGTTGGTGATAGGTAAAAATAGGACAAGGAGCCAATGAGGAGAGTGAAGGAGGGTGTGGGTGATGAAATATTTATTTTGCATGTAAGCAAACAGAAAAACTAAACTTGTTAAAATGTCAAGAAGAAGGAAGGGAGGATAATGGAGATAAATGGTATGAGTTTATGGAAATGGCACAAATCCTACTTGTCCAATACCATTCAACTTGTGTTTAAACTGGAATAATTACCATTTAAGTTGACAAATTATTTTCTGTGTACCCTTTTTTTCTTCTATTGAGTCAACTCACACTTTGTTTTTTTTCAAAAGGTGTGATAATTTTAGATTTCAATGTCTTGTTTCACTGTGTTTTTTTTCTTTTTAAATTATCTTTAAGTAGTTGTACAAAGGTTCTGCCATTTAGCAAACCAATTTATAAATATATTTTGTTAACTGTCTTCCCTTTCAATATTCTGCCTCATCTCTCTGCTACCACTCCTCCCCTCACTCTTCAATTTTGTAGGATATACATTGAATTCTTGATTGTATTCTTGTCCTCATCTGTTTCACCTCTTTATTTGTCCAAACAATTCCCTTTGTTGGCCCTACTCCACCTTTTTTGAATACCTGATTCCTGGTTTTCTTTGTTGAACTTTGACTTTGCCTTTCTAAGGAATTACACTCTTTTAGTTCTTCATAGCTATGGTTTTTCACTTAATACATTTGCATATACTTGCATACTATCCAACATATTAACTTAAAAGTTTATGAGCTAAATCTAGCTTGCACATGTAAGATAAAATGGTCATCCTTGGTTGGTTCCATATCTTAGCTATGGTAAATAATGCTGCGATAAACATAGTTGTGCTATGAGCTTTACATACCCTTGTTGCCCTTGTTGGTCATCATTTGGGTTAATGCCCAAAAGTGAGATTGCTGGGTGGTTCATAAAGGAGTCGTTTGAGAAACCTCCATACTGCTTTCCAAAATACAATGTTAAGTGAAATGAACCCCAAGACAGGGACTTAAGTGTTTTTTTTTCCTTTTCTTTCTTGCTATTGTTTTAACTTGCTTATAATGGACGATGTGATTTTTGTGTGTTTGTTTGTTTGTTTCTTTTGTATGTCATTCCCCCATGGTATAACCCCTGTTTTCACGGTATTTGATTCTGTTGTCCTGCATCTTGTATATACACTCTTCTAATTTGGGGAGAGGAAGGGAAAAAACAAAATACCTAAATAGGGGTTGCAGGTTGACTCATTGTAACAATGAGATGTTCAAGACATGTGTTGAAAACTAACTTTACAAGTTATGGGAGGGAAGGAGGGAAGGGTTGGGGAGGGATGTCGGGAAAGGGACAATAGGGGAAAAACAAAGGAGGAGGTAATAATGCTCAATAGGAAATGTCCTCATTACCTTACTCATGTCACTGTAACCCCTCTGTACACTATTTTTACAATAAAAATGTATTTTAAAATGTGCATCCTTTGTCTTTTTGGTCCTGACACACTTAATTTAACATACTGTTCCTAAGTCTTTCAATTTCTTTACAAATGTTACAACATCGTTCTTTCTACTGTATGAGTAAATTTTCCCATTGTGTAGATATACCACATTTTTTCTGATCCATTTGTCCATTGAGAAACATCTACGCTGATTCCATACCATGGCTATAGCCTAATATCCAAAATATGTAGAAAACATAAACATTTGAATTCTCCATAAAAACAAGTTTTTAATTATAAGTGGACTAAAGATGTCTTTTCAGAAGAAGTAAAAATAGCCAATAAATACAAGAACTGCTAAACATCTCTAGCTATAAAGGAAAATCAAAAGAACATTGAGATTCCATCTCACACTAGTTAGAATGTTCACTATCAAGAAAACAAAGCATAACAGATACTGGAGAGGATGTGTCCCATGTGTGGATGTAAATTGTTCAACTTCTCTGGAAAGCAGTGTGAAGGTTCCTCAAAAAATTAAAAATAGAAATTATCCTATGATGGGGCAATTCCACTGTTGGGAATTTACCCAAACAAGGAGGATACAAAAGAGGATACAGTAAATCCACCAGCACAACCTTGTTTATTGCATCAGTATTCACCACTTATTTCTTTTTTTTTTTTTTTTTTTTTTTTTGTCGGTCGTGGGGCTTGAACTCTGGGCCTGGGCGCTTGTCCCTCAGCTCTTCAGCTCAAGGCGAGCGCTCTACCACTTGAGCAACAGGGCCACTTCCGGTTTTCTGGTGGTTTATTGGAGATAGGAGTCTCACGGTCTCTCCTGCCCGGGCTGGCTTTGAACCGCGATTCTCAGATCTAAGCCTCCTGAGTAGCTAGGATTACAGGCGTGAGCCACCAGCGCCCGGCTACCACTTATTTCTTTACTGGAAATAGTTTTACATTTATTTCCAGCATATCATCAATGATACACTGAGAGTATGTCCTAATCAACCAATGAAGAACTTTTTACTGTGGCTGTTTTCAAATCTGTATCAGGTATTTTTAACATGTCTGTCATCTTACTATTGACTTTGACCACATATTTTGTTTATTTAGTTAAAAAATCTTACAGGTTCCTAATACAATGTGGGACTATTCACTAAAATGTGAATAAATTTATATTATGTTCCAAGACTAGATCTTATTTACACTGTTTGTTTGACTGACTTTTTGGCACAACTGGGGCATTGGGGTTGTGACCCACCATCTTCACTAGAGGAGGCAGTAAAAATCCAGATAACAGAGAAGATAGACAAGCTACTCTTCTGAGCCTGGGCGCTCTCTCTGTGCGCTTCAGCTCAAGGCAAGTGCTCTACCACTTGAGCCACAGCACCACTTCCGGTTTTCTAGTGGTTTATATTGGAGATAAGAGTCTCAAGGGCTGGGAAGGTGGCTCAGTGGTAGAGCACTTGCCTTGCATGCCTGAAGCCCTGGGTTGGATTCCTCAGTACCATATAAGCAAAAAGAAAAAAAAGCCGGAAGTGGAGCTGTGGCTCAAGTGGTAGAGCGCTAGCCTTGAGCTGAAGAGCTGAGGGACGGCACCCAGGCCCAGAGTTCAGGCCTCACGACCGGACCAAAAAAAGAAAAAGAGTCTCAAGGATATTTCTGCTCTGACTGGCTTTGAACCGTGATCCTCATGATCCGCAGAATTCAGTCTCTTGAGTAGCTAGGATTACAGGCGTGAGTCCCCAGTGCCCAGCCCAAGCTACTCTTATGAGAAAGGTTGATAAAGGGGTGTAAGTGGCAGCTGACAACACAGTATCAAGGGAATATGGTAATATATCCTAAATCCATATTGCCACTTCTCACACTTCCTCAGTATGGAGGAAAATGGTGTTTTCATTGTCCTTGTATAAGATGTGAAATTCCAAGTTTGTGTGCCCTCCATGGACACCATAGAGTTCAGTTACTTCTTACTAAGTGATTGCAATGAAATGTTTATATCACTTGCAATCTCTCCAGCACCATCTGAGTGGGATGGTAGACGGCTTTCTATCCATCTAGGAAATCTAGGTAGATGTACAAGCTTTGCTAGTAGGTATATAAGAAGCCCCATTTTTTTTCTTGTGGTTTTCACTAAACCTAGAGGAGGTATTTTTTTCTAAAATTAAAAAAAAATCTGTCACATTAAGTTGTTATTATTTTGGAATTGTTTGGAGCAAGCAAGCTTTTGCTGAGAATAAATAAGAGCATGTTAGTTAATACAGTGCCAGGTCTGCATTGCTGAAAGCAAAATGAAAATGAAGGAATATTCCATCATGCCATTTCTTGAGGCCTCAGTTCCCCATATAATCTACCTTTCTCACTCCACCATCCAGTCTTCTTAGGTTTGACTTATAAAAGTTAGAGGTTTAAATTGTGCTTATGAAAGTTATAGGAAAATATATAGCTGTATACAAATCACATATATTTCTTTTATGTGCATAATGTTTAATAATAAAACCTATGGAACAGCATTATACTTGTAATAAACAAGGGACTTTAAAGATTTTTCAGAAAATATTTGAGCTGATAAAATAAAATTTAGATCATACCGTGGTTAATTATAATCAGTCTTTGCCTAGAATATAACTGAATTTTGGCAATATTTAAATATAATTTTCTTTTATTAGTGTATTTATCAATTTATTTAGTAACTCTGAAGTACTTTACAAATTATTATGTTTTCTACTTATATAGGAATGATAAAAAAGACTATTGTGTACTATGATTTTTTTCTGGTACTCAATGGATTAAAAAAATCCAGCTTTGGAAATTAAGGACAAAATGAAAACCAGAAAACAAAAAAAAAACCTGACAAATAAAATTAAAAACATAAAATAATTGCTGGTAAGATTATTTTGGTAAAATTCACTATCATTAAATTTTATATATCTCTTAGGAAATATAGTACTATAAAGTTTTCATTAAAATTAATGCAACTAGATTTTTATTCTGCAAAAATAGAGAAAAGAAAGGAGAGTAGGAAAGGGAAATAGGAAAAGGATGAGGAGGGAATGGAAAAGAGAATGGAAAGATGAAAGGTAAGTTAAAAAATACCTCCTTATAACTCATTTTTAAAAAATAGGTTATAGATCAGCTCAAATTTTTACTGAAATGACAGTATCAAGAGGACAATTTTACAGCCTATATGCACTCAAAATGGATCTTTGTATTTGAATAAAAAAGTTTTCCTCCAAGAAAAAGACATAACCAACAATAAAGGTTTTGGTTAAATAATTGATATTCAGAAAATCATAGCTTACATTTAGAGTAGCAATCTTATTCAAGACTGGTAGGGTTATCAATCAGTCCAGTCACTATGGAAATAAATATGTAGGTTCCTCCAAAAATACAACTCACATACAATCCAACCATACCACTTGTAGTATATAATCAAAACTATTATAATCAGCTGAGTATTGTTGTACCTGTATATCAATACTTATTGTAGCACTATATGCAATAGACCAATTATAGAATAAGCATATATGACCATCAATAAATGAGTTAAGAAAAGTGTGGGGTATATAAACTATGGAGTGCTATTCATCTATAAAAAATGGCATGTGAAGTTTTTTTAATTCTATAAATGCATAAAAACACAGGACAATTTAAATGCAAAAAGACAGTATTACTGAGGAATGTCATGTTTTCTCACATTTGTGGGAGCCAGGTAATAACAAAACAATCCTACAAAATCTTTAATAAAGTTTGACCACTAGGGAGATAGAATGGAAATGGGAGGAAGTGGAGCTGAGAAAGGTAACAGAGGGAGTGTTCATGTATGGAAATTCCAGGATGAAATTTACTACATACAGCTTAACGCATGCCAATAAAAAGAGAAACAGGAAAATCCAAGAAATGAAAAATGCATAACTTGTTGAGCTGAAGAAAAACTCATTTATATTTACGGATGGAAAGGGAGATGATATAATTCTTTTAATTGCTAACTCTTTTAATTTAATTCTTTTAATTGGGTCATTGAAGTGAATTTATTGTAATATAAAACATGCTAGCTTGGAATGACAGAATGACAGACTCATGCAATTTAACATGAAATGTCTGCATTCTCCAACCACCATTTATTTATTTATTTATTTATTTATTTATTTATTTATTTATTTATTTATTTATTTATTTGTCAGCACTTCAGTGGCACTGAAATGAAAGAGATTGCCCTCCAGCCTTTTCTTTACAGTTGCCACTGCTGGAAATAACATGCGAGGTGCTAGAACACTCTTTGACATTGTGATTTATTAAAGAGAAAGCCTTCACTGAGCAATGTGTTAGGAGTTCATGAAATAGGTTCTTTCTCATGTCGTTTGTACAGCCTGTGAGCACATGTGTTCTTGGAGAGAAAGAATGAAAAAGAGAACCCTAACTTTGACATGAAACCAAAGCTTTTAATTTAATTACTGACTATACATAATGAAATATAATTAGTACATTGTTAGATATAAAAGTGCATATAGGACTGTAAAAACAAATACATATCTATATTGAGTATTTTACTATGTTATCAGAATTCCAACGAAAATTGTGCTTTCTAAGAACTTTGAAGAAAATCAACATGTCCAAGCTACAATTAATGAAGCCATTTAAAAAAATATTTATTTGTTTAATTATTTATTTGTATTGTGCTGGTTCTAGGGCTTTAATACAGGGCTTGAGAATTGTTGAACTTTTGTTCTCAAAGCTGGCTTCTTACAATTTGAGCTACAACCTTATTTCCAACTTTTAGTTAGTTAATTGAAGAGTCTCATAGACTTTCCTGAGTAGGCAGGCTTTGAACTGATATTCTCAGATATTCGATTCCTGACCAACTAGAATTATAAATATGAGCCAGTAGGGTTTGGTGAAGCCAGGAAATTTTTAATAGAGGTAAATTCTAATGAGGTAAAATATGCACAAAAAACAGTAGTTTAAAATAACTATCTTCCAATTTCATCATTAAATTAAAAATAGTTATGTTTGAGTATAGATAAACAAAAAGGGAATATTTTTCATTGTTTCTGGAGGCTTCTAAGCATTATCTACCGATAATTATGACAAGTAACAAGAAAGCAGGAACCGGAAAGTTAGTTTTATTTGAAAAATTGAAAGAAAACTTTTGGATTTGCAATAGAAATGGATTTTCTTGTTTTTTCTTTTTTCTTTTATTGTGAAAATACCATACAGAGGGGTTACAATTACATGGTCAAGATAGTGAATACATTTATTATCACGCATTGTTGCCTCCTCCTTTGTTTCCCCTTTCCATCCCTCCTTCCCCTCTCCCCCCCTCCACCCTCTGCCCTGTTTTCCCTTCTCCTCCTCCTCCACATGCCAAAGTTGTAAATTTCGTTTTTCGACATAAAGTCTTGCACATCTCATTATTGTAATGGGTCCACCTGTATCCCTATTTAAACAATTTGCTTTTTCCTTTCCCCTCCACCAATTATACCAATATCAAATACAGTGAAAGCAGGGGTTATACCATGGGGGAGGGACAAACAAAGCAACAAAGAAATCATCTTATAACTATGTTGGAAACAATCGCAAGAAAGAAAAAAAATTGAATCCTTATCTTGAGGTTCATTTCACCTAACAACTTGTCTGACAGTTTTTGTTTGTGTCAGACATATACTAATTATTGCAAATAAGGGAAACCATGGGACCTATGATTCTTTGGGCCTAACTTACTTTACTTAATATAACTTTTTCCAAGTCTTTCCATTTCCTAACAAATGGGGCAATGTCATTCTTTCTGATGAAGGCATAGATTCCACTGTGTATATATATCACGTTTTCTTGATCCATTCATCTACTGAGGGGCATCTGGGTTGGTTCCATATCTTAGCTGTGGTAAACAGCGCTACAATAAACATAGTTGTGCTGGTAGCTTTATTATGGTCTTGTTTGTGATCATTTGGGTAAATGCCCGAAAGTGGGATTGCTGGGTCATAGGGGAGCTCTATGTGGATTCTTTTGAGGAACCTCCATACTATTTTCCAAAGTGGTTGAACAAGTTTACACTCCCACCAACAGTACAGTTGGGTTCCCTTCTGGCCAATCTCCTCCAGCATCTGTTGTTATTAGAGTTCTTGATTATAGCCATTCTAACTGGGGTGAGGTGGTATCTCAATGTTGTTTTTATTTGCATTTCTTTTATAGCTATAGAGGTTGAGCCTTTCTTGATGTGTCTATTGGCCATCCTTCTTTCCTCTCCAGAGAAGTTTCTCTTTAGGTCTTTAGCAGTTGTTTGAGGATTTGTTGTTGGGGGATTTAATTTTTTGAGTTCCAGGTATATTTTAGATATGAGACCCTTGTCCCTTGTATGGCTAGTGAAGATCTCCTAGTCCATGGGCTTTCTATTGATCTTGCTAGCTATGTCCTTTGCCATGCAGAAGCTCTGCAATTTTATGCAATCCCATTTGTCCAACTTTTCTTTGATTTGTTGAGTTTCTGGTTCTTTATTACGAAAATTTCTGCCTGTGCCAAGAAGACCTAGGGTTTCTCCTATTCTGTGTTGTAATGTTTTCAGAGTGTCTGCTTTGTCTCTGAGGTCTTTGATCCATTTGTAGTTGATTCTAGTGCAGAACACACCCAAATTAATAAACTCAGGGATGAGAATGGAAACATCACCACGGAAACAACCAAGATTCAGAACATTATAAGGGAATACTTTTCAAATCTTTATGCTAATAAGTTTGAGAACTTGGCAGAAATGGAGCTTTTCCTAGCAAATATCGACATGCTGAAACTAAACCAAGATGAGTTAAACCAACTTAAAAGGCCCATATCAAGCATTGAAATAGAAACAGCAATAATTGACCTTCCATCTAAGAAAAGCCCAAGACCAGATGGTTTTACAGTGGAATTCTACAAGGCCTTCAAAGCAGAACTCACACCAATACACCTTCAACTCTTCAATGAAATTGAAAGAGAAAGTTCACTACTGAACTCATTCTATGAAGTCATCATAACCCTCATCCCAAAACCAGGCAGGGACTCATCAATGAAAGAGAACTATACACCCATTTCTTTAATGAACATTGATGCAAAACTTCTCAACAAAATTTTGGCCAGTTCATAAAAAAATCAAACACCATGGTCAAACATAATTCATTTCAGTGATGCAAATCTGGTTCAATATATGCAAATCAGTTAATATAATTTATCACATCAACAAGAACAAGGATAAGAACCACTTGGTTATCTCAATAGATGCAGAAAAATCATTTGACAAGATCCAACACCCCTTTATGATGAAGGTTCTTGAAAAATTAGGAATCCAGGGAACATTACTCAATACAGTAAAGGCTGTATATGACAAACCTAGAGCCAACATTAACTCAATGGTGAAAACTAAAGCCATTTCCTCTTAACTCAGGAATGAGACAAGGATGTCCACTCTCTCCACCTTTCTGCAATTTCGTATTAGAATGCCTATCTACAGTAATAAGCCAAGATGAAAACATAAAAGGGATCTAAATAGGAAGAGATTAAATAAAACTCACCCTCTTTGCAGATGACATGATTTTGTATCTAGAAATGGATTTTCTAAATAAGACAGATGAGTCTGTCCTAATGACCTCCTCTTTTGTCCAAAGCCAAATGGATTCATTTTGTGAATTTAAAGTAAGTCTTATCTCCCAACATATTGCCATATAATGCAGTGTTTTTAATGTGTGAATAATATAATTATACATTAAAATATATCAAAGGCAATTAATACTATTTGGGCACCGGTAAGTAAAACAAAGTAAATAGCTCAGTCACCCCCACCTGTGTGTGCTCTTTGGAATTGATGAGAACGTTGGTAATGAGACACAACTATTCTTTATTTTCCAAGGTTTCGTTTTACCACAGTTCAATTGAGTAAAATAATTCTTTTTTAAATAAGTTTTTTTTTACTGTGAAAATATTGTACAGAGGAGTTACAATCACATGAGCAAGGTAATGAATACATTTTTATCAAGCATTTTGCCTCCTCATTTGTTTTTCCCCTACCATCCCTTCCCTCCCATCTCACAACAACATTCCATACCCCCTCCCCTGCTATAATTGTAAAATTCATTTTTCGACATAGCGTCTTGTACATTTCATTGTTGCACTGGCTCAACCTGTATCCCTATTTAAACAATTTGTTTTCTTTTCTTTCCACTCCCCAAAATATACCAACATTAAATACAGTGAAAACAGGGGTTATACCATGGGGAAGGGACATATAAAGCAGCATAAATATCGCATGGTACCTTATAAATACATTAGAAACAATAACAAGAAAGAAAAATCCACTTGTGTCCTTATCTTGGGGTTCATTTCTGTTAACATCATCCTATATGACCTATTCTGCTTGTTTCAGATATATAAGGGAAACCATCGTGTATATCTATCTATCTATCTATAGATAGATAGATAGATGTACACATATATATGTATATATGTGTATATATGTATATATATGTATATATGTATATATATGTATATATGGGAAACCATGGGACCTATGTTTCTTTGGGCCTGGCTTACTTCACGTAATATAATTTTTTTCCAAGTCTTTCCATTTCCTAACAATGGGGTAATATCATTCTTTCTGATCAAGGTATAGAATTCGATTGTGTGTATATACCACATTTTCTTGATCCATAGGGGCATCTGGATTGTTTCCATATCTTGGCTATGGTAAACAATGCTACAATAAACATAGTTGTGCTGGTAGCTTTAGTATGGTCTTACTTGTGATCATTCGGGCAAATACCCAAAAGTGGGATTGCTGGGTCATAGGGGAGCTCTTTGTGAAGTCTTTTGAGGAACTTGCATACTACTTTCCAAAGTGGCTGAAGAAGTTTACACTTCCACTTCCACAGAAGGGTTCCCTTCTGTCCACATCCCCTCCAGCATCTGTTGTTATTAGAGTTCTTGATTATAGCCATTCTAACTGGGGTGAGGTGGTATCTCAATGTTGTTTTTATTTGCATTTCTTTTATAGCTATACAGGTTGAGCCTTTCTTCATGTTTCTATTGGCCATTCTTATTTCCTCTTCAGAAAAATTTCTCTTTAGGTCTTTATCCCACTTATTTATTGGGCAGTTGTTTCTTTGAAGATTTGTTGTTGGGGGATTTAATTTTTTGAATTCCAGGTATATTTTAGATTGAGAGCCTTATCCGTTCTATGGCTAGTGAAAATCTTCTCCCAATCCATGGATTTCTATTGATCTTGCTATTTATGTCCTTTGCCATACAGAAACTCTGTAACTTCATGCAATCCCATTTGTCCAACCTTTCTTTGGTTTGTTATGTTTCTGGGTCTCTATTAAGGAAATTTTGGCCTGTGCCAAGGAGACCTAGGGTTTCTACTATTCTGTCCTCTAGTGTTTTCAGGGTGTCTTCTTTGACTCCAAGGGCCGATCCATTTGAAGTTGATTCTAGTGCAGGGTGATATATAAGGATCTAGCTTTAGTTTCCTACAAGTCATTAATCGGTTTTGCCAGCAACATTTACTAAAGAGGCTGTCTTTCTTCCATTCTGTTTTTAGCTCCCTTATTGAAGATTATATGGCTATAGGTCTATGGGTTCATTTCTGAATTTTCAATTCTATTCCATTGGTCCTGAGGTCTCTTCTTGTGTCAGTACCAAGCTGTTTTGATTATTATGTCTTCGTGGTAGAGTTTGAAGTTTGGTATTGATATTCCTCCCACACTGTTCTTTCTGTTAATGATCGTTTTTGCAATTTGGGGTCTTTTATTGTTCCATATGAATTTTTGGATTGCCTCTTCTATTTCCTTGAAGAATGAGGTTGAAATATTGATAGGTATCACATTGAATTTATAGATAAGCTTGGAAAATATTGGCATTTTCACAGTGTTGATCCTTCCATTCCAGGAACATGGAGGTTTTTCCACTTTCTAAGTTCTGTTTTGATTTCCTTTTTCAGGTTTTTAAAGTTTTCATCATAGAGGTTCTTTACATTTTTGGTTAATTCCTAGGTATTTTATTTTTTGTGGGGCTATGAGGAATGGAGTTGCTTTCTTGATTTCAGTCGTGCTCTTCTCATTGTTGGCATCCAGAATAGTCATTGATTTTTGAGGGTTAATTTTATACCCTGCTATTTTGCCAAAGTTTTGAATCAGCTTGAGTAATTTGGGAATGGAGTCTTTGGGATTCTTTAAATACAAGATCATGTCATCTGCAAAGAGGGAGAGTTTTACTACATCTTTCTCTATTTGGAGCCCCTTTATGTTTGCATCTTGTCTTATTGCTGGAGCTAAGCATTCTAATACTAAATTGAAGAGAAGTTGAGAGAGTGTGCATCCTTGTCTCGTAAAATAATTATTTATATCACTAATGGTTGGACTATCTGGCCAAAAGTTGTTTGTATGCTTGTATCATCTAACCAGAGTCATTTCTGTGTGTGTGTGTGTGTGTGTGTGTGTGTGTGTGTGTGTGTGTGTGTGTGTGCATGCACATGCGTGCTCACACATGCACACAGTTTTGATTCCTCACCTAAATATTCTTCCTGGAGTATTGTCAGTGCAATTAATGAATCAGCTTCCTTTCCTTTCTAAATTATGATCAGAAGAAACAAGTATTATCTAAGACAACATATAGCTATAGATGTCTGCATATACATATATACAACTTATATATATATGAAAACAGCATATCAATATTATATTTAATGTTTTTAAGTTCTTAAAAATAATCCTTTCTAGACAAGGGAAAACAATACAACAGTGACATATACAAGACATCATGTTAGAAATTATCTGTACAACTTGGGGAGGAGGGAATTTGGGGAGAGGGAAAATAGGAGACAAATAAGGAAAGAGGTAATTTCTTTAACAAGAAATGTAGTTTTTTTACTTATGTAACTGTAACCTCTCTATATGTCACTTCAACAATAAAAGAAAGAAAAATAAATGGGCTTTTTTGGCTCACTCCTGTAATCCTAGCTACTCAAGAGGATGAGATTCGAGGATCTTGGTTCAAAGTCAGCCCAGTCAGGAAACTCCATGAGACTCTTATCTCCAATAAATCACTCAGAAAACTGGAAATGGTGCTGTGGCTGAAGTGGTAGGCCACTTCCCTTGAGCTGGATAGCTGAGGGACATTGCCCCGGCCCAGAATTCAAGCCCCAGGACCAACAAAAAAAATCCTTTTAATATATAACTAAGAACTTAGTACCAATGAAAATCAGGATGTAGTATTTTAAAGACAGATGATATTGGAGTGAGGGGAAAGTCCAAGAAAATGTTTTTATATTTAAAGTTTTCAGTCTAAGATATGGTGATATTTCTACTAGTTGCTGTAATAATCCACTGTATTCCTCATATACTTTGTGTACTATTGCTGGTCATTAATGAGAAAGGTCTCCTAAGTGTGGGTTTGAATTTTATATTTTGAAAATTAGTTACATTTTTGCATTTTTTGCCTAAACATCCTATACAAATCTTACATTATCAATGAAAATTAACAATTTAGTAATTATTTAACAAATGAAAAGCAAAGATGAATAATGTACATAGATATTTTACATTATGACTGTGAAGCTCAACCACATTCACAAAACCTAGAGAAATGTTTAGTCTTTTTCTTTTATAGGCATCTTTGAAATGCAGAGGGGTAAAATCACTTTTTCCATGTGATATAGCTCATTTGTGTCCCATTTCAAATCTTCATCTCATTTTTTTACTCAAAATACTTTTAATTGTACCAATCTCTAAAGAGTATTATATGAGATGCTTTATATATAAAGACTAATTATTTCTGAATTACCTATTACGGTTTCTGTAATGCTGCTTGTAATTACAAGTATAATTTTTCATAACTCTATAGGCCCCTGAACAGTGGCAAAATGATTGATAAAAGCACCTCTGAAGCAAAACATGCATTTCTCGGTTTCTAATACTGCACTGTGTTTGCAAGGTGACTAAGTGGAAATTTAAGTGCACAGGGCTGATTGGAGATTCGCAAGTACAGCATATTTTGTAGCTTTCTTTTCTCCCTGCTTATCTCCTGTGGGCCCTTGAGAAACAAAGTTTAGGGTTGAAGGATTAGCCTCAGCAGATCAACTTATTTGATTAGTGTCCTGCCTGCTCTGCTTTTCCTGAGGTTCATTGATCAAGATGATTGCATTTGCTGTCTTGTGCTGGGCCAGCCAGGCAGAGGAGAGGGATCATTTGTTGAGATGTGAGTCCTCAGGGCAGGCCCATGTCTTGGAACACACAGTCAACTGGCTATTTTGCTATGGTGCTCTGTAATAAAAATAATAAAATGAGTCAAATGGCCCCTCTGTTAGAAGGAATTTCCACTCTACTCAGATTCCAAGGCAGTAAACTTGGACTTTAACACAACTAGTGAACTGTATTAGATGCAAGAATAGTCTCTCCAAAGATGAGATAGATGATTCTTAGCTTGAAGAATTTTAAAGTGATATGAGCCTAGCATGACAAAGGAGAAAACAAGAAAAACGTTTTCTGTCCAAATATATACACTTATGATATTGGGGCTTGCCTATATGTCCCCTAACTCAACTTAGTTGAGTTTAATTCTAAAGGTAACACAGATTTGTATCTTCTCAGGTTATAGAGAAAATCAAATATCAACTTCGCTTACAGTATAATGCAATCATTGGAAAGATCATATATTTTCCACTGATATACTCTACTGGAACATTATTACAACTTTGTTAATTTGGTTGTAAGTGTTAAAATATGAGAGAATTATTTTCCCAGTAGAAATAAAAAAATATGTTTTGTGCCTGTGGATAAAGGAGCTATATATCAAAGCCTAAAACAAACAGGAATTGTTTTTTCTTTTTTAAAAATTATATAAGTCACAGTGTAACATAACAAGCAAATTACTAACTCATTTTGATTATTACAGGGTTAAATTTACATTGAAAGGGCCAGCTAATGAAAATTTATATTATTTCCATTTTCTTTTTATTTTAATATTTTTTCAATTTTTTATTGTGAAAATACTGTACAGAGGGGTTACAATTACATGAGCAAGGTAAAGAGTACATAGTATATGTCTGAGACAAGCAGAAAAGGACAGATAAGATTATGTTAAGCAAAATGAACCCCAAGATAAGGACAGAAGTATTTTTTTTTCTTTCTTGCTATTGTTTCTAACATATTTATAAGGTATCACATGATTTTTTTTATGCTTTGTAAGTCCCTCCCTCACAGTATAACCCCTGTTTTCACTGTATTTGATGTTGGTATGACTTGGGGAGGGAAAGGGAAAAAACAAACTGTTTAAATAGGGATACTGGTTGACCCATTGCAACAATGATATGTACAAGATGCTATGTTGAAATCAGGAAAATTTAAATGAAGAAACACTGTGCACTAACAAGAAAAATAATTAGTTCAATTACAACAATTTATCAACTATCTTTTACACATTTTTAAATGTATAATTCTGAAAATATTCTTGAACCTATTAAAATTTCCATGCATAGCTTCATTTAAAATGTCTTGAAGGTGCTTGAATCCATGTACTTCTTTATACATGTAAATTTTTAATATGTATACACATGTAATTACACACAAAAATATATAATCCTTAATAATGCAATTAACTTCATATTTCACTATACAAAGGTTTGGCAAGCACAATAATAGCAGAAACCACATTTCACATGTAATCCAGTTTGAAGGAAAGCAATAATTTTGAGGTTTTCTTTTATAAGGCCACATACATTTTTGTTTTTGTTTTTTTTGGGTCCGGTAGTAGGGCCTGAACTCTGGGCCTGTGCTCTGTCCCTCACCTCTTCAGCTCAAGGTTAGCACTCTACCACCTGTGCCACAGTGCCACTTCTGGCTTTTTTTTTCTGCTTATGTGGTGCTGAGGAATCGAATGTAGGGCCCCATGCATGCTAGGCACGCCCTCTACCACTGAGCCACCTTCCCAGCCACATACATTTTTTTAATTAAAAATATTCCCTGGGCTATTATTTCCTGTAGCTTCTTCCTACTTGGTTACATATACTTAAGAAATAAGTCAGAATAAAATTAAACTTATATTTTCTAGATTATTTTATAGAAAATAAAATTTACTAAATCTTTTTTTGTTCCAGTTTATTCATTCTGTTCAGATTTATAAACTTTTAAAATTTCTTCTCTAAATGCATGATATTGTAGTTGTATGTTTACTGATATGATCTTCAATATTAAAGATCTAAAGACAAGTTAGAATCTGTTTTTGATGAGCATATTAAAGTTATATACTTTTAGTGTATTGTTTTGCCTAATAGCAGAAGAGATAAAATTGCAATGAATTGGTTGATTTCAAAATATCATTAGTAGTATAATACTAGTGCAACCTAAAGTAGTACAAACTAAAAATAATACAGGTTTCAGTTTCAGTAATAATTATTTTGTATAACAAATTGGGCAAGAATTTATTATTGTGACGGCTATATTGTCCTTGGGTATCAACCATTAAAATTGTCATTCTTACCTGGGTTCTGGTGGCTCATGTCTGTAATCCTAGGTCTTCAAGAGGGTAAGATCTGATGATCATTGTTTGAAGCCAGCCTGGGAAAGAAAGTCCGTGAGACTCTTATCTTCAGTTAACCATCAGAAAGCTAGAAGTGGAGCTGTGGCTCAAAGTGGTAGAATACTAGAGCAGAAAAGCTCAATGACCTGAGTTCAAACCCTAAAACTGATATAAACAAACAAACAAACAAATAAATAAATAGAAACATTCTCTGGAAAGCAGTGTGATTATGTAGGAGTATTGGTTATTTTTATCTAGAAAAACAAAATATTAAGTTATTCAATATATTTCTATTTTTTTCTGAAAACAAAGTTTTTTTTTTTTATTTCCAGTAAAAGTAAAACTGAAATTTTCTAATCCACACCATATTTTCTGGGTTCATTAGTAATGGTTGAATTTATCTATTTTAAGTTTTCATTAAATGCCATTTTGAAACATATTAGTTTTACAGTTTCTTAATAATTCACATATAAGATTATATATATTTGGTTATATAAGGTTATATATATTTGTAGTGCTGGGGATTGACCTCAAGTTATATGAATAAATAGAAAGCTAATCCCTTAGTCCCATACTTCATTTATATAGATACCATGGAAATTAACTTTGAAAGCAAATTAAATTTGAGATAGGCAGAATTTCTTTTTCTGTTCAATACAGATTCTTATCATAGACAAATCAAAGTTTTTAAATACTCTACAATACCATTTTCTGAAATCATCTTACTCCTTATTTAGTGTTCCTGTTTGTTTTTTCTAATCTTCCAAACTTCTTTCTGACTTGAACCAACTAGAGAATTTTCTTGGACTGTTTTAGGTATAGTACAAAAGCTAACAATGGATTCTTGATTCTCACCAATTCATATTATTTATATAATCCCTGGATGTTGTTTATGTGTGAATGTGTGTGAGTGTGTGTGTTTCATTCACACATGTACACATCTTTACTTCCTAGTTTGTATACTAATAGCATTCTTTAATCATTTATTTATTTTACATTGTTGTACAAAGGGCTTAACTTCAACAAGTAGATTACTAGTGCAATGTATCTTGCTCAATAGTACCCTTTCCATTGGGTACAGTGTACTTTATATATAATTTATCTAACCAGTTACTTAGTGCGCAAATTTATTTAGCTTCAGTCTTATGTTAAGATTTCCATGAAAACAAGGTATATTTCATTCTATTCGTTTTTTTTTTTTCCATTTTCACCGTAATCCTTATCTCACACTAACTTTCATTGAGTTGTATAGAATTCAAATACATGGACTGTGTTAGGTTGTTTTAAAATAAAATACTGTGGAATGGAATGTTTCCTTCCACTTATATACTGAGAATGTTTGCTGACTTTCCACATATTATTTTAAATAACGAATTGCACATCTCATTGTTGCAATGGGTCCACCTGTATCCCTTTTTAAATGATTTGTTTTTCCCCTTCTCCTCCACAAATTATAGAACATCAAATACAGTGAAAGCAGGGGTTATACTGTCGGGGAGGGACATACAAACCAACAAAGAAATCATCTTATAAATATGTTAGAAACAATCGCATGAAAGAAAAAAAAAACATTCGCATACATATCTCAGATTTCATTTCCCTAACATAAACTTATATGACCTTCTCTGCTTGACTCAGACATACACTGGTTATTGCAAATAAGCGAAACCATAGGACATATGTTTCTTTTTTTCGTTTTTTTTTTTGGGGGGGGGTCAGGTCATGGGGCCTGAACTCTGGACCTGGGTGCTGTCCCTCAGCTCTTCAGCTCAAGGCTAGCGCTCTACCACTTGAGCCACAGCACCATTTCCGGCTTTTTTCTTTTTGCTTATGTGGTGCTGAGGAATCGAACCCAGGGCCTCATGCATGCAAAGCAAGCACTCTACCTCTGAGCCACCTTCCAGCCCCAGGAGCTATGTTTCTTTGGGCCTGGCTTACTTCACTTAATATTTTTTCCAAGTCTTTCCACTTTCTAACAAATGGGGCAATGTCATTCTTTCTGATGGAGGCATAGAATTCCATTGTGTATATATACCACATTTTCTTGATCCATTCATCTAGAGGGGCATTGGGTTGGTTCCATATCTTAGCTATGGTAAATAATGCCACAATAAATATAGTTGTACTGGTAGCTTTAGCATGGTCTAATTTGTGATCATTCGGGTAAATACCCAAAAGTGGGATTGCTGGGTCATAGGGGAGCTCTATGTGGAGTCTTTTGAGGAACCTCCATACTGCTTTCCAAAGTGGTTGAACAAGTTTACACTCTTACCAAAAATGTAGTAAGGTTTCCTTCTGTCCACATGCCCTCCAGCCTCTGTTGTTATTAGAGTTGTTGATTATAGCCATTCTAGCTGGAGTGAGGTGGTATCTCAATGTTGTTTTAATTTGCATTTCTTTTATAGCTATAGAGGTTGAGCATACTTCATGTTTCTATTGGCCATCCTACTTTTCTCTTCAGAGAAGTTTCCCACCAACAAATCCACAAAGATACAAATGCCCAATGAATAAGTGGGCGTACTGAGATTCCATTTTTAATTGCAGTTTAATTTATTTCCCAGGTGACAATATTTTAATTTCCTGCTAATGAAGCCAACCTTCTCCACACAATACTGCCAGTAGGTGCATAATGAATTCCTACTGTGTGCTATGGAATAGATTTAGAATAAATTAGTATGAGCAAAGCATTGAAGTTGGAAGAAAATAGAGTCACTCAAAAGGCATCAAAAGAGCTGGTTGATGATGGCTCACACCTGTAATCCTAGCTACTCAGGAAGCTGAGATCTGAGGATAGCAGTTCAACATGAGGCTCTTATCTCCAATTAAACAGCAGAAAAACAGAATTGGAGCTGTGACACAAGTGGTAGAGTGCTAGCTTTGAGCTGAAGGACTGAGGGACAGTGCCCAGGCCCAGAGTTCAAGCCCCATAACTGACAGAAGAAAAAAAAAAAAACTGAAGGGAGTGATTTGGTGTGTAATTCTTTTTTTTGGGGGGGGGGTCCAGTCATGGGCCTGAACTCTGGGCTTGGGTGCTGTCCCTCAGCTCTTCAGCTCAAGGCTAGCACTCTACCACTTGAGCCACTTCCGGCTTTTTTCTTTTTGCTTATGTGGTGCTGAGGAATTGAACTCAGGGCCTCAGGCATGCAAGGCAAGTGCTCTACCATTGAGCCACCTTCCCAGCCCCTGGTGTGTAATTCTGTTAGTAGTTCAAGTTTAGGTTCAGATATAAGTGACTCCTGGTGAAAAAGTAAGGGATAGAATATTAATGTAGTTGACTCAAAAACTACTATTTTCCAAAAGATACATGTACATTTTTAATATGCAATTTGCAATTATTAGTCTATATTTGTAAATGTATTAAAGGTCCTTCCAAGTGTAATTTTAATGAACTATTTTGAGATAGGAAATTTTACTGAACTTATCTGGGGCCCCTGAATTTAATGACATATATCCTCATGAGTGGAAGAAGAAAACATGAAAGATACAAAGGAAATCAAAGATACCATGACCATTCAGAGAGTAAAAGGGTGATGTACCCATAAGGCAAGGAATTCTGGCAACTTCCAGGGGCTAGGTGAGGTGCTGGAAATCTTTTCAAGGCAGGAATGTATGAATTTTACATGGGTTTTAAATAAGTAGAGCAGATTTTAGGGTTATGGCCAAGAGAAATGAGAGAATAGTGATCTCTTGTGTTAAGACAGGAACAGACTTAGGTGTGAATGTACACTTGTGATCCTCATGAAATCTGGAGGATCCTGGTTTGATATTAGTCTAGACAAAAGTTATTTACTAATTTGATTCATATCCCACAGAAAAATGCACAACAAGATACTGCATACAAATTTAGGGTAACAAAAGCCCTAATGTAGATTCTGTACCTACTTTTTGGAAATTTCTGGAAGCTTTGAATAGGAAGGATTTTAAAATAATCACTGCTAAAACTCAGTGGAGCAGGGTATCAGTGTCTAATGTCTGTAATAATAGCCACCCCTCTGCACATCACCTTAGAAGGTAGAGATGTGGACAATTGCACTGTGGAAACTGTGTGTGCAGAAAAGTGTAAGATTTCATTTCCTAGTATAGTATATTAGCAAATCAAGTAAAATATGAAAGCAAGCCCTTCAAGAACAAAAACCTCAAAGTCAAAGTCTAGCACCAGGAAAATAAGCATAAAACATTTAAAATACTACTAATACAAATAACATAACAATAACAATAAAAAGAAACAAATAACTTTTCTGAAATTTTCCTGTAATTCCTAATAAGAATGATGAAAAAGGAAGTGGTGTTGTGGAACAAAATGGTACATTACTATCCCTGAATGTAAAAGCTTAGGGACAGTGCCCAGGCCATGAATACAAGTCCCACAATCACCGGATAAAAAGAACAAAAGAAAGAAAAAAAGAAAGAAAGAAAGAAAGAAAGAAAGAAAGAAAGAAAGAAAGAAAGAAAGAAAGAAAGAAAGAAAGGAAGAAAGGAAGGAAGGAAGGAAGGAAGGAAGAAAGAAAGAAAGAAAGAAAGAAAGAAAGAAAGAAAGAAAGAAAGAAAGGAAAGAAAGAAGGAAACAAAGAAACAAAGAAAGGAATGATCAAAAAGTACAACTTGGGGGGTTGGGCGAAGGCTAAGCAGCAGAAAATGAGGGAGAGGGTAACAATTATACTCATTTCCTTACTTATGTAACTAACCCCTCTGTACATCACCTTTACAAATATATATATATATATATATATATATGTATATATGTTTGTGTATGTGTGTATTTAAAGAAAAGCTATGTAGGAAGTGGTGCTGTGGCTCAAGTGGTATGTGCTAGCCTTGAGCTGAAGAGCTCAGGGACAGCACCCAGGCCTAGAGTTTAGAGTTCAAGCTCCACAACTGGGTGGGGGGGAGAGAAAGAAAAATTACATAAAAAGTGGAAGAGGATTTACATTCATTTGTTTTCTGACAGTATTCTAAAATAAGGGAAGGTAATTTAGAAATCACCCCTATGTCTGTCCAGCACATAACTTCAGGGTATCTTACTGAAGGATTACACTCTTATTATGCTGTAGCTGTATAGGCACTCTCTAAGCCTGTTTCAGTACTAATCCTCTATGTTCCTTGAAGCAACATTTTCTTGCTTTTACTTGAAAGAAGAATGGAAAATAGTTGCATAAAAAAGTTTTGCAGAAAATATGGACAATGTTCAATATAATTTGAGCTTCCAAGAGTTTTAAGAGTGAACTGACATTTTCTATCAGGTCAGAGTAGATACTATATTTTGATGTAAGAAGTTGTTTCTAAAAGCATAAATTCTTTTTAGACAGTTAAATATGTTATTCAATCTCTGGTAATCAGGATATCTTAAGTATTTCGCTCTCATTATTCTGTAAAATTAAATAAATTTATAATTTTACATGTGATGTGGTCCACATGACTCTGAGACTTGATATATCATTTACTTATGCATATAAACGCTCTATGGAATTGTGTGCAATACTTGGTTAAAACAAACCATAGTCAATAAAATCTCACGTGCTCATTGTTTCAATATTCTACTCTAATTTTCTAAATTATATTAATGTGATATATTATTTATAAAATATTGTAAGATTTATACATTTGAATATGTTTATATACATACAAATTTTATTATACTATTATAATTTCATATCTTACATATGCTAATCAGATAATGAGCCCATAAAGAAAATCAGCAATCATTTGTCACTCATTATCCTGAGTATCATTCTGTGCAGCCAAAGTTTTGTTTTTAAAATGAGTTCATTCATTCAAACTCATATACCTGTGATCAAATTACATAAACTTCAGAAGGCATGAATTTTTACCTATTTTACAGTACAGTTTTGTGTTTGTCACCTTAGATATATATGTGTTTACTAAACATAAGCAATATTGTTTCACACATGTCTAGATTCAGATCTGAGTAAATACATGTTTTGTGATTTTCACTCCCTACACTAATGTGATACTAAAGCATTTACAAGTTCAACCAGAATAATATACCCAAAAGCACTGGCAACTCTAACTCTGGGCAAAAGTGTTCTTTCTACAATATAAATTCCCATCACTTCTTTGAACCTAGCAGCATATAAACTATCAAGCAAAGAAAAGTTTTCAAAGCTGGTTTCAGAAGGCAGCTTTCAAACTGTAACTGGCTTCAGACTGACTAGAACTTCAACAACTATACTCTAACAACAAAATATCATGTTCCAGTCTGATGAACAGCAAATGGAGAAGATGGCTTTTTTTAACCTAAAGCTTTGAGCTGACCTGGTCCAGAAGAAGCAATTGCAGTGCTAGGTTCTGCCAACCATGACATTGGCAAAAATGAAAATAATCTTTCCTTGTACTTCTGACTTCTCCTTGAGCTGAACAAGATGAGATTAAGCGGAACAGTGTCATTGGTACAGAGGTGAAAACAATACACCATGTATACACTTGAATATTTCTTGCATGCACTGTTTGTTTAAAACAATCTGCAGCAAAAATGGAACATTTCAGAGAGGTTAAATTTAAGAGTGAAATTCCCAGTTGTCTAGTATGGCATATTTCTTGTCTGATTTGCACACTCTAATAAATATTAGCTTTTATCTTCAACAAATATTTTATTTAACAATGCCTGTACGAAAGGGGAACAATCAAAATAATTCATTTGAACATCAACATTTAATAAATATTTTCCTTTTAGCATATGAAAGAAAATAAATGTGCGTAGAATTTCCCCACTTTGGTTAGCAGTGTCCACAGTCATATGTTTAGATTTGACATCCCCAAGAATGGTTATTTTATATCTTGTCTTATTTGCCACCAAGCAACAAAGTAACCTTGAAGTAGATAGCCACTTAGGATAGAAAAGGCCAAAGGTCCTTTGATGTTCTTTAAGGATACTTTGGGAAAGTCACCATCATAGCTGTGAATGTGTTGTTGAATCTCAAGTAGAGACAAATTCAGCCCTTTGACGACATATGAAGAAGTGAGCCTAAACACATCATGCCAGTGGAAGCCTCTCATTTTCTGATTCTCCAAAACATGGATAAAATAAAATTCTCTCTATGTTGTTTACAATGAATAACATGTTAATGAAATACTGTCAAGGGAAAAGTCATTTTAGTTGTGTGGGATCCAATTGGTGAAACCCTGAAGCATGTCTAAGTTATTCGAGGGATAAGAGGAAAGGAAAAACAAATAAAGGTGACATTTGGATAAAAGGTTTTACTTAACCAGTAGGAACTGGAAATAACAAGATGGCATTACACATAGCTTTCCTTCTTATATCTTAGTAATTTTATCATAAGTGATATTTATGCATTAAATATTAAAAATAACACAGGAAACAAGTTTAATGGATTAATGTTAGTGAATGTAATAAGCCATGTCTTCAACTATGTCAGGAATCAATAGGTCTTTCATCATCTGAGGATTTCCAAATGCTTTGAGGAATGCAAATAACAAGTTTAGGCTCTCTCTTACTCTTCACATTACATCTCTGTCTATTTTTAGAAAATTTAATGTCTTTAGATTTATATGGGATTTGAGGGAAAGTAGTGTTTCTTGGATAAATTTGGGTGCTCCATTGTTTGGGGAATAGATATTTAGAATTGTAATATCCTCCTGAACGAGAGATCCCTTAATTATTATGTAGCAACCTTCTTTATCTCTTCTCACGAATTTTAATTTGAAGTCTATTTTATCTGATATTATGATTGCAACTCCCACCTGTTTATGGGGGCCGTTTGCTTGGTAGATTTTGTTCCAGCCTTTAACATTGAAAAGGTGTTTGTTTTTAAGAGCAAGATATGACTCCTGAAGGCAACAGATTGAAGGATCTTGTTTTTTAATCCAACTAGTCAGTCTATGTCACTTAATTGGAGAGTTAAGTCCCTTAATGTTGATCGATAGGACTGAGAGGTATTTGGGATTTCCTGCCATGTTATTCACCTTCTTGGGGGCTGCAAAAACTGGGTTCTTCCTATGGTTCTTGGATTCTTAGTTTGAGTGCAGTTTCTTGGCCTTTATTGTGTTCTTGTTGGTTTTCTATGTGTAAGACATCTTTAAGCATCTTTTGTAGGGCTGGTTTGGTGGAGATGTATTGTTTCAATTTTTCTTTGCTATGGAAGGTTTTTATTTGGCCTTCAGTTATGAAGGAGAGTTTAGCTGGGTACAGTATTCTTGGTTGATAGTTGTTTGTTTTTAGGGCATGGCATACATCATTCCAGGCTCTTCTTGCTTTGATTGTCTCTGCTGAGAAATCTGAGGTGATTCTAATTGGTTTCCCTTTATAGGTGATTAGTTTTTTTCTCCTTGAGAGCTTTAAGGATCTTTCCCTTTGTCTGAGTTGATCCTGTGAGGATTATAATGTGACAGTGGGATGTCCTATTCTGGTCTGGTCTATTTGGAGTTCTAAAAGCTTCTTGTATCTGAATAGGCCTCTCTTTTTGCATGTTTGGGAAGTTCTCTGCTAGGATCCTGTTAAACAAATTTCCTAGACCATTAACTTCTGTTTCTAGGTGCTCCTCTACACCCATTATCCTTAGATTAGGCCTTCTGATGGTATCTTCCAAGTGTTGGATAGATCTCTCATATTTCTTGGACTTGTCTTGGATGGTTGTATGTTCTTTCTCTATAATATCTAGGCTGTCTTCAATCCCCGAGATTCGATCTTCTGCATGGTCTAACCTGCTGTCAAGTCTTTCTACTTTGTTTTTTATTTCTTTTCCTTTTAATTGGTCAGCTTTCATGGCTTCAAATTCTTTCTTGAAGCTTTGTTTTAGATCTTGTGTGAACTTCTTTAGTTCCTTAATTTGGTGTTCAGTGTTTATTCTCAAATCACTTAGTTGATTTGTTATGGTTTCCTTGGACTCCCATTCCTTCTGTTGGTTCCATTCAGCATTCACTTTGTGGTCTCCCTGACTTCCTTCAGCTATTTGTTAATGGATCCCATGAATGCCTTTAGTGATCTTTGTGTATTATCATCCTGCTCTCTCAATTCCTGTAATACTCTGCTTAGCTTCCTCCCGTTCATGCCATTCCTGTAGTTTTCTTTGAGTGTTCTCAGCCTGTTCACACCATTCCTGCCTTTCTCTTTGAGTATTCTCAAGCTGCTCATGCAAATCCTGTATCAGCTTTTGAGTACCTTCCTCACGCTCATGATATTCCTGTATAAACCTTTGGATTGCCTCCTCTCTCTCCCTCTCCCACTCATACAGAGTCCTTTGTAGGTTTTCAATCTTTTCTTGCATTGATCTTTTGTTTGCCTCCTCTCTCTCCCTATCACGCTCATACAGAGTCTTTTGTATGTTTTCAATCTTTTCATTTATCATGTTTTCCAGCAGTGTTTGTAGAGCTATTTGGGAACTCTTCTCTGGATTATTCATTATCTGTTCTGTCCCTTGATTATATTGAGTGGGAATGGAGATACCCGGACTTGCCATTTTTCTTGTGGTTTTCTGGCTTACTCTGCCCATTTGGGATGAAAATAACACCAGTTTTGTGCTAGAACACTATCTTAAGGCAAGCATTAACCAAAGTCTGAATTTGCACAGTCAATAGTCTGCAGATACAATCTAGTTCAACAGATACCTCTATTCAACATCAAATAACTATATATTAATGGGCTACGAACCGCAAAGAAGAATTTGGAAAACCAGAAATTATAAGGGTTAGGGAGAGATGTGGGTAAAAAATAGGAATAGAGTGATGGGGAAGGTACAGGGAGAGTTAACTTAAAGAAGTCCTAATCTCAAATCAGGAAATAGGTTGGGTAGGATGAAAGTAGAGAGGGAGAAAAAAAGAAAAAAGAGAAAGGGAAAAAAAGAGACCAGAAAAAATAGAAAAGTAAAAATTAAAAATATTGTGCAGAATCAAAAACAAACTATTCAAAGCACATGAATATAATGAGAGAAGGGGAGGGATATAAAGGAGATGTGAAAAACTTAAAAATAAAAATACTTAAAATATTATGTAGGTATAAAGAGGTAGTACTGCTATTAAGGAATTTCAGTCTCAGAGGTTTTGAATTGAGTAATAAATTTGTGGATTAAGTGTGTACACAATGGGGGATAGGGTCTAATAGTCAACTACGGGTTTATCTGAGGATGTGCAGATGAACAATTAAGTCACATAAAGAAGAACGAAAGAAAAGAAAAGGTGAAAAGGATAAGAACTAAAGAAAAAAGATCAGAAGTTCAGTAGAGCTAAACAAAAAACAAAAAGAAAATTTTTTTTAAAAAGAAAGAAAAAAAAAAGAAAAATGCACACACACATATCCCTAAAACAAAAATTATAAGAGGAAAAAAAAGTTACTAGAAAACAATTTTTTCAAAAAAGGTAAAAATTAAAAATTAAAAAAAGTTTTATAAAAGAAAAAAATTTATAAAAGGTATAAAAAAAAGAAGCAGCAGAAAAAAAAAAGTTCTTTGATTTTTGGGGGAGGGTTGGGAAAAATCCTGTATCTCCCTTGTGTCCACAATCAGCCTCTTGTTGGAGTCTCTTGTCTGCTTATGGTCCTGTGGCTTGGTTGGTTTCTTATGTCAGTTTGTTTGGACAGGCAGAAAAATGCTCTGCTTTACCCAGGATTTTGTAATCCTCCTTCCAGGTTAGTTCAATGCGAGGGAGATCTGCTTTGGGTATCACAAAAGAGGGAGATGGCTTTTTTCTCAAGTTTGGAGATGCTGTGATGAGGCTAGGCTCTGGGTACAGTTGAGGCCTTTCAGCAAACAGTAGCATTTCCCGGGGACTAGTTTGTGAGAAACTCACAGAGCCCAGCCTGGAGCCACTCTCAGGGTTTATTTTTACTGAATTTCAATTGATTGTCAAGGCTGCTAAAGGGAGGGGCAGCCTCTGGCTCTGATTACCCAGTGAAGAAAGCCACTCCTAGGGCTGGCGCCCGAGCTGGGTGACTTGTCCCTGGGTGGAGCTGAGTCTGGCAGGTTAGGTTAGGTTCTTGTGACCTGCTAAATGACTCTAGATTTCTTCCAAGGCTGAGTTGGACTTAGCAGCTTTGCCGAGCTTTATCGGTATCCAAGATGGAGATCTCCGGTACTGGGGGAGGGGAAGGGGTGCCTTCCCTCCTCTGCTCCTTGAGAAGGAGTGAGGACATCAGGCTTCTACTCATGCCGAGTCTTGGTTCCTGAGTTGTCTCTGGTCTGTGAACTGCAGGATGAAGATGTCTGCTCCTTGTTGGTTCTTGCTGGTGTTGAGTAGAATCTGCTTGCCTGCTGTGTCTGACTCCTTCGTCCTGGACTCTCTGTGATTCACGTATGGCGGGTTCGGCCACCTCCGCCACTGTGGCGGTGGCAGCTGCTGGCAAAAGGTCAGATCTGTCTCCTTGCCTGGATTTTCCCTCTCTGGCCTAACTCTCTGTCCTGTGATGGCACACTTGGTGTGATTCTCTGGCTTAGGACTGTTCACTGGAACTCTAAAACTGCTTTCTATGCCAGAGCTTGTTTAGCCTCCAGCTTCTCCTCCACTTTCTTCCTGGAACTCCGCTTCCAGGTTTTTATAAGGTAATACAATGCCACAGTCTGAGTTGTAGGGGATATAAATATAATTATTTTTACATACTGTTTTATTAACTTAAGGACTTTCAAATCTCTAAGTATCTGAGACATCAATAATTTCTTTTAATGTACATTTTTATTGTAAAGAGGGGCTACAGTTTCATGAATAAAGTAATGAGTACATTTCCTATTGAGCATTGTTACCCTCTCTTTTGTTTTTCCCCTACCATCCCTTCCCTCCTCATGAGACCTAAGATTTGGGAGTCTGACTTCATTTAATGTATTTTTTCAAGTCTTTCCATTTCTTAACAGATGGGGCAGTGTCATTCTTTCTGATGGAGGCATAGAATTCCAACATAGAATTCCACATTTTCTTGATCCTTTCATCTACTAAGGAGCAGCTGGGTTGGTTCCATATCTTATGGTAAAGAATGCTGCAATAAACATAGTTGTGCTGGTAGTTTTAGTATGGCCTTATTTGTGATCATTTGGGTAAATGCCCTAAAGTGGGATTGCTGGGTCATAGGGGAGCTCTATGTGAAGTCTTTTTTTTTTTTTTTTGTCGGTCGTGGGGCTTGAACTCTGGGCCTGGGCGCTGTCCCTCAGCTCTTCAGCTCAAGGCGAGCGCTCTACCACTTGAGCTACAGCGCCACTTCCGGTTTTCTAGTGGTTTATTGGAGATAGGAGTCTCACGGTCTCTCCTGCCCGGGCTGGCTTTGAACCGCAATCCTCAGATCTCAGCCTCCTGAGTAGCTAGGATTACAGGCGTGAGCCACCAGCGCCCGGCTTATGTGAAGTCTTTTGAAGAACTTCCATAATGCTTTCCAAAGTGGTTGAACAAGTTTATATTCCTTTCTACAATGCAGTAGGGTTCCCTTCTGACCACATCCCCTCCAGCATCTGTTGTTATTAGATTACTTGATTCTAGCCATTCTAACCAGGGTGAGGTGGAATCTCAATGTTGTTTTGATTAACATTGCTTTTATGGCTACAGAGGTTGAGTATTTCTTCATATGTCTATTGGACATTCTGATTTCCTCTTTAGAGAAATCTCTCTTTAGTTCTTCAGCCCACTTATGAATGGGATGGTTGTTTCTTTGAGGATTTGTTGTTGGGAGGATTAGATTTTTGAGTTCTAAGTATATTATAGATGTGAGCTCCTCTCTGTTGTATGGCTAATGAAGATCTTCTCACAATCTGTGGCTTTCTATTGATCTTGCTAGCTATGTTATTTGCCATACAGAAGCTCTAGAGTTCAATGAAATCCCATTTGTACAACCTTTCTTTGATTTGTTGGGTTTCTGGGTCTCTATTAAGAAAATTTCAGCCTGTGCCAAGGAGACCTAGGGTTTCTCCTATTCGGTCCTGTAATGTTTTCAGGGTGTCTCCTTAGACTCCGGGGTCTTTGGTCAATTTGGAGTTGATTCTGGAGCAGGGTGATATATAAGGATCTATCTAGCTTTAGTTTTCTACAGATGTTTAACTGATTTTTCCAGCACCATTTACTGAAGAGGATGTCTTTTTTCCAGTATTTTTTAGCTCCTTTATGAAATATTAGGTGTCTATAAAGGTTCATTTCTGGTCCTCAGGTCTGTCCTTATGCCAGTACCAAGCTATTTTGATTACTATGGCTTTGTACTAGAGTTTGAAATTTGATATTGATATTCCTCCAGCACTGTTCTTTCTCCTAAGGATTGTTTTTGCTATGTGAGATCTTTTATAGTTCTATATGAAATTTTGGATTGCTTATTCAATTTCATTGAAGAATGAGATTGGGATATTGATGGGTACCTCATTGAATTTGTAGATAGCCATTTTCATGATGTTAAGTCTCCCAATCCAGGAGCATGGGCAGTTTTCCAGTTCCTTTGTTCTGGTTTAATTTCCATTTTCAGGTTTTTAAAGTTTTCATCATAGAGGTCCTTCACTTCTTTAGTTAACTCCTATATATTTTTTTGTTGGTATTACAAAAGGAGTTGCTTTCCTGATTTCAGTCACACATTTCTTATTGGCATTGAGAAAAACTATTGATTTTTGAGGGTTAATTTTATACCCCGCTACAAAGTTTCATATAAGCTCAAGTAACTTGAGAGTGGAGTCCATTGGGTTCTTTAAATACAAGATCATGCCATCTGCAAAGAGAGAGAGTTTAACTTCATCTTTTCTTATTTGAATCCCCTTTATGTTTGTTTCTTGTCTTACTTCTCTAGTTAGGCATTCTAATACTAAATTGAAGAGGAATGGAGTGAGTGGATATCATTGCTGAGACATCAAACATTTAATTGATAATCCTACTCCTCGTCAGAAACATTAATTATTTTATATAATTCTCTATTTTATACTATTTTTTAAGTATCTCATGACAACATCTTTTTGTAATACTGGCTTGCTCTCAATTCACTATCCTCCTGCCTCTTCCACCTCCAGTGCTGAGAGTAAGAGCATGTGCTACTTTACATTATTCCCACCACGTTATGTTTATTTTTGCATTTTTATAATTTAGAACCATGTTTTGGTTAAAAAAAGGTGTTAAGCATTTCATTACTAATTATTTATTGATTATGTTTAATCAGTTATATTACATTTATTACTTAATACATTAAGACCCCCACACCTTTTATGTTTCACAGTCTAGCTGCATTTTTATCTTTGTAGATGTGATAGTCTTTCTGATTCTGCCGAAGATACATTTTCAAAATGTGGAGATTAATTAGACATAGAAATGTACCGTTTATATGCACTATAAAATATCGAAGAATTAGAATGGATTTTATAACAATTATAAAATGGAGCATAAATCACTGTTGGAATGAAAATATAGATGAGAGGAGATGTATGATTTTTGACTTGTCTACAGTTTAGTGTCTCCTTAAAATCCTGAAGAGAATATGAGCAATTAAAAATTTAAAGTTATTAGGACTTAACAATAAATGTTTACAGTTAAACATGGACTGGTAATATGTGTTGAACTTTGTGCTACCTCAGGTTAAAATGTGACTGAAAATGCACTATAGAAAACAGCACACAATGAATCAAGGAAGAGTCTCAATATTCAAAGTCCTTTAATCTAGTGGTAAATTTTAGTTTTTTTTAAAGTTTATTTACATCCTTGTATTATAGGCACAGAACATCTGAAAGAGATAAATTGATATTTTATTGCCAACTTATATAATAGATTTCAAATAAATCTCTAGAGAATAACTTGAAAGAACTCTTATTTGAAAATTTTCTCCTAGTTCATAATCATAGTCTATTTTTGTTCATGTTTTCAAATTTTTTCTTAGCAAAAAAAATTATAAAATTAGTATATTTTGTTTAATTTATCTCTTCTTGATTGACAAATTTCCTTGGTCCATAAACCAACTTATACCAAAAATCCTTCATTTTTAAAGAAAATTGTCTGTGCCAAAAGAATTCCAATAAATACTAGGAGGTCATTTATTAATTATTAAAGTCTTGAGAGAGAAATCATACTGCTTACATATTTCATGGTTATTTTAACAGCTGAAATGGGAAATTAAATTTTGTTCTTGTGAGGTAATTCATTTGTCCTGGGGCTACTTCTGGTAATGGTAATTATGATAGTTAGAATATTACATATATTTTTATATGCATTATGTTATAGATGTTTAAAGAGTTCTAAAATATATAAAGCTCTTATTAAATGGTAAAACAAACTAGTAAAAGATATTATCAAGCATAAAAATACTCTGGCTTTATTTAACAAATTCTCATTTATATAATTGAATTATAATTAAATTATTTGGGGAAATATTCAGTGTCTATTGGTATATCCTAAGAATTATGTAATACAGTGACATAGTTTATATTATCATTTTAGTACATTATAATTAGTTGCATTACTGTAGTTGGTATCATCCTGCTGTTGTTCACTATATTTCAAATAGGAATGATTATCCGAACGTTATGATCACTATTTTATTTTATTTTATTTTAAAATTTTTGTCGGTTGTGGAGCTTGAATACTTGGCTTGGGCGCTGTCCCTAACATCTTCAGTCCAAAGCTAGCACTCTACCACTTGAGGCACAGTGCTACTTCCGGTTTTCTGATGCTTTATTGAAGATAAGAGTCTCACAGACTGTTTTGCCTGGGCTAGGATTACAGGCATGAGCCACCAGCTAGGATCACCTTTAAGACATGCTAAAATGTTAATCATATGTTATCTTGCTTTAAATATTTAATACTAAAAAAGAGCACGTGAGTTTTCCACAAATTAAAATGAGTGTACTTTTAATGTATATATGAATTTATATATGCATATACATATAGATATAGAGCTTCATATACATTATCTATTATATATATATATATCTTAGACTAAATGTTAATGTCAATTTTACATGTAAATTTGTTTCTAGGCTACTATTCTTACCAATATCAACATTCTTTGCAGAGATATGTTCTACAGAAGTGTATATAGTTGAACACTAGACACCAAAGCTTTGGCACAGCTACGTTGAAATACTATGCCAACTTGATAGTTAATATTTTATTGTAGTTGTTTCATACCTTGTTGATCTGGAAACTATTATTTCAGCATCTTAACATAGGTAACTTTTCAGTTTATAATGCAATCTAATATTTATCACATTATATATCTATATGACTACTATCACTTTGAAAAGTTATTATTACTAAATAGTAAAGCTTTTCAAGTGTAGAGAATCTCATGAGATTTGCTGAATAAATTAACTGCCTTGCAAATGGTATAAGAAATGTCACATTTTATGAATCAGAGTTAACAAGATATAACAAATGGTATGGCACATATTTCACAGTTCATTATAAGAAAAGTCTATCTGAGTGTATTGCTAAGATTTATTATTAAATTTCAAAGCATCAGCAAAGAATCTCTTTCTAGAAAGTTTCAGTTATAATTTCTCAGTTTTGTTTCAAATATTTCTGTGTCAGAGATATTTGTACAGATTAATGGATGCTGGAAAATATAAATAAATGGCTATTTTCCTTAAATGTGCTATTTTTAAATTTTCCCATGAATGTTTGATTGTTTCCTTAATTCCCAGTTGAAATATTTATTACATATTGTTTTGTATTTTTTGGGGGGCGGTCCGGTTGTGGGGCCTGAACTCTGGGCCTGGGCGCTGTCCCTCAGCTCTTCAGCTCAAGGCTAGCACTCTGCCACTAGATCCACAGTGCCACTTCTGGCTTTTTCTGCTTATGTGGTGCTGAGGAATAGAACTCAGGGCCTTGTGCATGCAAGGCAAGCACTCACCACTGAGCCACCTTCCCAGCCCTCTCATTATTCTATGCTCATCTCAAACACCCAGTCCTTCTGCCTCAGAAGCCCAAGTTTTGTTATGACTGAGTGAAGCAGTGAAGCATTATTTTTCCTACAAAATCAAAAATGTTTTAGAAAAGAAGGTAGTAGACAATGTATTCAATAATAAAAATCAACCCCAAAGAAACGTAAAGAAATATATGTTCAGCTATTTAATTTGCATTTTCTTTCACCCTACACTGATCTTTTATGTCATATTCTACATCATATGAATTTTCTTATTCCATTCTTCCAGAAGAGAAACTTTCCTTTTTTTAAAATTTTATTTTCTTGTGAAGATGCTGTACAGAGGGGTTACAGTTACATGAATAAGGCAATGGGTATTTTTCTTGTCAGGCATTGTTACCCTTTCCCTTGTTGTTCTCCCAATCCCTTCCCTATATCACATCCCCAACTCCTCCCCTTCCAAAATTTGTAAAGTTCGTTTACTGTCTTGTGTGTATTCTTGTTGTTATGGGCCATCTTGTGTCCTTCTTTCAGTGTTTTGTTATTCCCCTTCCCCACCCCAAATTAGACAAATGTAAATACAAGATGCAGGATACCAAAATCAAGTACAGTAACAATAGAGGTTATAACATAGGGGGGAAGAACATACAAAAGGAACAAAAAAAATCACATAGTATATTAAAAACAACAGCAACAAAGAAAGTTCTCTTGAAGCTCTATTTTGTGATTCATTTCACTTAGCATCATCTTATATGATCATACATCATGGATAATTTTATGAGGTGAGCAGAAAAGCTCAAAATCTATGTACAAGACAGACTTTCTTTAACATATTATCAAACATGCAAGTAAGCAAATGGCAAATTAAAGAAAGTATGTTGATTTGTATTGGATCTACAGGTCTTACCATGGGTAACTTTAGCTTTCAAAACATGATCTATTTCACCATAACATTTTTAATAAATTTTTTATTGTGCAAATACTGTACAGAGGGGTTACAATTACATGAACAAGGTAATGAGTACATTTCTTATAAAGCATTATTGACTCCTCCATTGTTTTTCCCCTATCATACCTGCCCTCCCATCTCCATAACTACAATCCCCCCCTTCCATCCCCCGCCAATGGAATTCTATGCCTCCATCAGAAAGAATGATATTGCCCCATTTGTTAGGAAATGGAAAGACTTGGAAAATTTTATATTAAGTAAGCAGGCCCAAGGAAACATAAGTCCCATGGTTTTCCTTATTTGCAACACCTGGTATATGTCTGAGACAGCAGAAAAGGTCAGATAAGATGATGTTTGGTGAAATGAACCTCAAGATAAGGACACAAGTGATTTTTCTTTCTTGCTATTGTTTCTAACGCATTTACAAGGCGATTTTTTGTTGCTTTTTATGTCCCTCCCCCACGGTATCACCATAACATTTGTAAAACTCCTGGAGAATAGGTATTTATTGCGTAGTATTTATAGGTAAAGCAAACACATCACAAATAGTCTGAGAGGTTAAAATAATATACTCATTAAAACTGCAAGTTTAAAAATAAATCATTGCAATTTTTAACCATATGATCAGGAGATATATTGATGCAAGTTATCTGACCAAAATTGTCTGCATCATAGCTAATGTTCCTAATAACAACAAAGAACATTTCCATGAAAATTACAAATCTCAGGCCTCCTCTGATGTTTATACCTTAGCTTCACACATCCTTATTGCTTTCCAAAAAGAGGTGGGTATAGTACCTTATATAATGTTCTAAGAAATTTCCTTTGTTTTTGGATTATCTTAAAAAATAAAAATCTTCTGTAAATTCTTGTGGCCTATCTTCTTTCCATGTTTTACATACTTCAATTTAGTTCAACTAATGTCTGCTATATGCTTGTGGCCTTGTTTGCTTGAAAATTGTGACTTCAATTTTGTTATTTTTTTCTAAGAACCGATTCTTTGTTTTGTTCTTTTTTTTTGGTTTCTAATTCATTTAATTCTGACTCAATTTTAATTATTTGTTTCCATCCACTGGATTGGAGTTTAGCTTGCTGCTAATTTTCAAGGAAGTTCAGATGTCTCATTAAATTGGTGGTTTCAGATCTCTCCAATTTCTTGATGTAGGAACTCAGAGCTATACACTTGCCTCTGAGTACTGCCTTTGCTGTGTCCCAAAGGAGCTGGTAATTTGTGTGTCCATTTTTGTTGAACATCATGAACATCTGAATTTCCTTTTTCATCTCTTCCATTACCCACTGGTGATGCAATAGTGTGTTGTTCATCCTCCATGTGTTACAGACTTTCTTTGGTGGCTTTTGGTGTTGAGTTCTAATTTTATTCCCTTGTGGTCTGAGAGAATGCAGGGCATAACTTTAATGTTTCTGAATTTGGACAAGTTTGTTTTGTGACCTAAAATGTGGTCTATTTTGGAAAATGTCCCATGTGCTGCTGAGAAAAACGTGTATTCTGATCCTGCTTGGTGAAATATTTGGTAAATGTTTGTTAACTCTAGTTGATCTAGGCAGTTGTTTAGATCTGCGGTTTCTCTGTTGAGTTTTTGCTGAGTTGATCAGTCTAGTGGGGATAGTGGTGTCCCCAACAATTAATGTCTTTGGATCTATGTGAGATGTGAGGGAAAGTAGTATCTCTTGGATAAATTTGGGTGCTTCATTGTTTGATGAATAGATATTTAGAATTGTAATATCCTCCTGAAGGAGAGGTCCCTTAATTAGTATGTAGTGACCTTCTTTATCTCTTCTCACTAATTTTAATTTGAAGTCTATATTATCTGATATAGGATTGCAACTCCTGCCTGTTTATGGGGGCTGTTTGCTTGGTAGATTTTATTCCAGCCTTTCACTTTCACAAGTTGCTTGTTTTTATGGGCAAGGTGTGATTCTTGAAATTAGCAGATAGAAGGACCTTGCTTTTTAATCCAACTAGACAGCCTATGTTTAGTTAGATACATTAATATTGAGAGTTAGGACTGTGAGGTGTTTGGTAGCATCTGCCATGTTATCTAACTTCTTGGGGGCTGTGAAAACTGGGTTTTTCCTATGGTTCTTGTATTCTCAGTTTGGGTATTGTTTCTTGGCCTTTATTCTGGTCTTGTCGGTTGTCCATGTATAGGACATCTTTAAGTATCTTTTGTAGGGCTGGTTTGGTGGAGACATATGGTTTCAGTATTTCTTTGCTATGGAAGGTTTTGTTTGACCTTAAATGACAGACCCTTTGCAAATATTATCAGAAAAAGAAGAGAACACACCCAAATAAATGAACTCAGAGATGAGAATGTAAACATCACCACAGAAACAACCAAAATCCAGAACATTTTAAGAGAATACTTCTCAAGTCTTCATGCTAATAAGTCTGAGAATCTGGAAGAAATTGACTATTTCCTAGCAAATATTGACATGTGGAAACTAAACCAAGATGAGTTAAACCAACTTAACAGACCCATTACAAACATTGAAATAGAAAAAGTAATGAGACCTCCTATCTGAGAAAAGCCAAGGACAGGATGGGTTTACAGTGGAATTCTACAAGGTCTTCAAAGCAGAACTCACACCAATACTCCTCCCAATCTTCAATAAAATTGAAAGAGAAAGTTCACTACCAAACTCATTCTATGAAGCCATCATAACCCTCATCCCAAAACCAGGCATGGACTCATCAAAGAAAGACAACTACAGACCCATTTCTTTGATAAACCTTAATGCAAAACTTCTCAACAAAATTTTGGCCAATCTGCTTCAATAATTCATCCAAAAAATCATATACCACGATCAAACAAGATTTATTTCAGGGATAAAAAGTTGGTTCAATATATGAAAATTAATTGATATAATTAATCACATCAACAAGAGCAAGGATAAGAATCACATGGTTAGCTCAATAGATACAGAAAAGGCATTTCACAAGATCCAACACACTTTTATGGTGAAGGTTCTGCAAAAATTAGGAATCGATGGAACATTTTTCATTACAATACAGGCTGTTCATGACAAAACTAAGGCCAGCATTATACTTAATGGTGAAAAACTAAACCCATTTCCTCTAAACAGACGAATGAGACAAGGATGTCCACTCTCTTTACATCTCATCAATTTAGTAATAGAATGCCTACTACAGCAATAAGACAAGCTCCAAGCATAGAGGGGTTCCAAATAGGGAAAGATGAAGTAAAACTCTCCCTCTTTGCAGATGACATGATCTTGTATTTAAACAATCCCATGGCTGGGCGCTGATGGCTCATGCCTGTAATCCTAGCTACTGCAGAAACTGCGAAATGAGGATCGTGGTTCAAAGCCAGCCCAGGCAGGAAAGTCTGTGAAACTGTTATCTCCAATAAACACTCAGAAAACTGTAAGTAGCACTGTAACTCAAGTGGTAGAGCATTGCCTTGAGCTGAAGAGCTGAGGGACAGCACTCAATCCCTGAGTTCAAGCCCCATCATCAAAAAAAAAAATCTCATGGACTCCACTCCCAAATTACTCGAGCTGATTCGAAACTTTGGCAAAGTAGCAGGGTAGGGTATAAAATTAACCCTCGAAAAACGAACTTTACAACTTTTGCGGGATGGGGGGAGGGGGTTCGGAAGTAATGGTAAAGGAAACAAAGAAACAAATGAGGAGGCAACGATGCTTGATAGGAAATCTACTCATTGCCTTGCTCATGTAATTGCAATCCTCTGTATGGTATTT